>NW_026127065.1:0-57707 GCF_943737965.1 Phodopus roborovskii | reverse complement strand
GTAACATCACCTGCTTTTGCCATTCACACATTCCCAGAGGAATCTCTGTGGCACCTGCACCCTTACATCCTAGGGAGTTTCTGCATGTATCCAGCACTCTTAAGGGTCTTTCTGTTCTCCCAGACCTGCCTGCAGTTGCTTTCATTTCTCAAAAGTGTTGCCTGTTGAGTTTCTCTTAAAGGTTGATGACCAGTGTTATCCATAAACTTTGAAGTCTTTCCTAGACTTGAAGCTGCATCACTGACTTTCCTTGGTCAGTTCTCACAGAGCCAATGCTACTTGGACAGTCTCCATATACCAGTTTCTAGCATTCTCACTTGCACAGTTCTTGGGAAGGCTTTCTGATAACGGTCTTCAGAAAGTTTTCCCCCAACTCACAGTTACCTTCATTACCGTTGTGATGAAGTAATACTGACCAAAGGCCGCTTTGGAGGAAAGGGGTTTATTTATGCTTATACTTTCCAACTCAGGCAGGAACCTCAAGGAAATATCTGACTATGAGGCCATGGAGAGAAGGTAGAACCTAACTTTTTACTATTGATCACTAAACTTGCTATATATATATATATATATATATATATATATATATATATATATATATGTCAATATAACAACAGGTATGACTGGAACTGTAGTGGGCAGGGCTCTGACACATTGATCAAGAAAATGCTTCACAATCTTCCCTACAGGCCAATCAGATGAAAGTGATTTCACCAGTTAAGGCTCCTCCTTCCAGCTGATCCTAGTTTATGTCAAGGTGGCAAATTACCAATCAAAACCATTGAGACCTTACCAACTTCACATAAAGCTTCAGTATTAAGCCAGAATGTTGTCTTTCTTGGTTATCCCCTAGGTCTCAATTAAAGTTGTGATACTTAGAAATACATAATTTTAAAGCTCTCAGACTTCAAAAATTCGAACATTCAAAAAAATTTAGTGTCTAAAATAATTAAAAACTCACCTGAGACCGATCTCTTACACTGTTCAAATGATCTTAATGAAACAACAAGAAAGAATGGTTTTCGTACTAATGGAATGTACCCAGATGTACAAAAATCAATGCATCTGAGAATATTATTATTTAATGGCACCTTGTCATTTAAGAATTCGTGTAGAAGTAGTTCAGTTAGCATTGACATACTAGTGTAGGGGTATTGGGGATTTACTAGAACATCAGTAAAGCCAAGGCCAGCAGTAGAATTAATATTACTCATACAATAGAACTTAATGGAATTGAAGTGCAAGAGGGATATTATAGTAGTAGTCATGGATATTTTGTGAAACAGCATACATGGATGACTGATTACAGCAGTACACACACATGTACTATTATAGAAATGCACAGTAATGCAATATGATAGCAGGTCTCAGGTTGTTAAAGTAGCACTCTTGGAAGTATTAGACAGAAGCACACAAGGATACACTAGCACATACGCGGAACATGTAAAAATCTAGTAGAGTATGTGCATCTCGATCTAAAATATAACACAGTAGCAGCTTTGCAAAAGCTGATGCATTGCTACTGCAGCAATCTAATGTTCATTTACCACAACACAGATGAAATCACTCATACAGCTCTAAACATGCCTGAAATAGAACATCAGTGTACACACTTTAATGGGTAGCCCCATGCATTCTGCTCAGGGAAGCAGGCAGGTGACTGTAGATATTCACATCTACATCTGCTCCTCGAAATCGAAATCCAGATTCATCCCTATCTCCTAGTGGAACACTTGTTTTAGCCTTCCTTCCTCTGGTCTGGCGGCAGTGAGTGGAAAGAGAGCTAGGAGAAGGTGACTGGGAGGTGAGGGAGCACGTGGGTCTAGGAAGATTGAGTCAGGGAGAGAGAGAGAGAGAGAGAGAGAGAGAGAGAGAGAGAGAGAGAGAGAGAGAGAGAGAGAGTCATTAGGTAATTCTATATTTACATCAACCATACAACCAGGCTGTCTGGTAGGCCCAGTCGAGAGCCAGGTTATCCTAAACCTGTGGTTGGCTTTCGTGCTCACACCCTTGTCTTGACTGTCAAATACACTGGATTCTCCACTACAAGTGAAGAAGTTCTTCACAAGAATCCTTTCTTCACCTCTGTTCAGGAACTCCACCCCTACCTTGTAGTTTATGTCAAACCCCAGCTTTACTTCTTGAGTATTTCAGTTCTATCTCTCCACTGCAAGTGAGGCTGGAACTTCCTAGAGTTGAGCTCTCATGGCCCCTCTGAATGTCAAGCCTCAGATGCTTTTCTTTGTCTGAGCTAAAGAATGTCAGTCAGCAGGGAGTCATAAGCCATCTTCCTAATATTGTCTCTGGGAACTCACCTCCCAGAACAGCTTTCCATCATGTGTTCCCACTGGTTCACAATGGAGTCTTTTAGGAAACTTCAAAGCTTACCCCTAGGGACACACCTTCTCCAAAAGGCCATACTTCCTAAGCCTCCCCAAAAGTTTCACCAACTGGGTACCAAATAGTCAAAAATGAACTTAAACACAAACCTACCCACACTTGCTCTTGTCATCTCTACACACTCAAATCTATCTATACACCTGCTCATTGAGTATGAACCTTGTCTAGTGAGCTTCAAAGAATTTCATCCATCAGAGCCATCCCCATGCTCCTTGTGCTACCTCTTCTCATGCATCTTCTGTTGTATCTTTTACAGGTGAATTCAACAAGCACCAAGATCTTGTGTGCCATCTCTACTACTGTAAACCTGCCCCTGTAGTTACACAGGGCACACTGGATTTAGTTAATGATATAAGCATTGCCTGTCAGAGCTGTCCCCACACTCCAAACGCATAACTCTAGAAGCCAAGATATTGTACTGGTTTCGTTGGTAATAATAGCAGTAACTATCCCACCCTGCCAGCACCATATGTATGCCCTGAATCTTAGCTCTGGTTACAAAGTTCCAGTACAGGGTTTCTAAGATAGGGATTCTCCCATCATCAAGACTATACATTTGGTCTCGAAACTCCCAGGACTAACTCCTGATGTGTGAGATCATGCATTGGTTTTGCCTGGTTAGTTCCAAGAATATCACCTGCCTGTGCCATCCCTACACTCCCATGCCTGTTTTGCAGGGATGCATTTCCCTGAATGGATTTTCTATGTGTTCTCTAAAACCAAAAGCATACCTGATGCATTGCCACATCCATGACCCTGATCTGGGTGAACAGACGGCTCACTGTTTTTGCTTGATGAACTTCTTGAGAAGTTCTGAACCCAATATTAACACCAATCTCTGTCATAGCACTGGTTAAACAATTCATAGACTGAATTTCCCTTCAGAAAACTCCCAGAACCATGTCATCCTGTACCATTTGTAGATCCCAGATCCAATGTCTGAAAATGCCCAGCATATATAATCTACATGGTGAGGTCCAATGAACCTCAACTGCCAATGCTGTCTCTATTTCCAGAACTACCCTGATCACATGGATCCTACATAAGGTTTTCCTAGTTAGTGCTCATGGGTAGATTTGCCTAGATACAAGACTGCCTATCCATATTCCAAGCTCTAAAAGCACAGTGATCACATTTCTTTCCCTTTGCGATGTTCCATACAACCTCATCTGCTAGCACTATTTCCAATGAACCAAGTATGGCTTTGGTCATGCAGTTCTGTAGTTTAGTTTTCTTTTTTTGAAACAGGGTTTCTCTGTGTAATTTTGGATCCTGTCCTGGAACTAGCTCTGTAGAGCAGGCTGCACTCGAACTCACAGAGATCTGCCTGCCACGCCTCAGTGTTGGGATTAAAGGCATGCATCACCAATGACTGTGAGAGCCATGCAATTATGGAATTGGATTTTCCTGGAGTGTTCCCTCAGACTCAAGGTCATCTGTGCCATCTCCACATTTACAAGCTTGTGTCCAGATGTGAAATACAGCCACTAGTTTTTGGTTCATAGTGATCCCTATAACCTATCCAGAACCTGACTTGCCAGCACCACTCTAACCACTCACTCCAGGAATAGTTCTAGGCAAGCAAATTCTGCATTGGTTGTTCCTGTCAAGTTCCACCATGAAAAATCTGCATGTGCCAAATAACTACTCAAAGACCTAGCTGTGGACAGGTGATACTTCTAAGAGCCATGCCTCATGGCACCAACAAAACTGGTGGGACTAGTTCCAGTGTCTTACCACCTGGCTTGGATTTATGTCAATTCCTCCAGACCCAAGCTCATATGGACCATCCATACAGTTCCAGTTCTCAATAAGTTCAAACAGTTCCTATATTTGCATTCATTGTCAGGTTACATCTCCTATATAGTCTGTACATTCTATACCCTATCTGTACATCACACACTGGTTCTCTGACAACTCTTTGCCAGAAAACCACCTGTAGAGATATCCATATATTCTTCTCTCTAGCTGCCTCAAGCAGTCCAGAACAGTGTTCCCTGGGTGAGTATCCCATAATCAAACCAATACCTTCTATCTCTCTACCCTGCGTGGTATAAGCTCCAATGCACAAACAGAACACAAGCTGGGTTGTGGGTGGCCGAGAACTCTGTCCACCAGCTCTATTCCCCACACTATCAGGCCAGCTCTAGTCACATAGCAACTACACCAGCTTTTGCAGGTGAAATGATCAAAAACCACTCCTGTCTGTGTCTTCTTCATATTCTAAATAATAAGTCTCAACATGCAGTCTTTGCTCATGCTTGATTAGCTTTGCTGAATCTTACCCTGCCAACATCAGCACCATTGTGACATTCACTTAGCTCCTGTCACATAGCACCCTGAACTGTCTCTCTCTTATGTTGAGCCCCTAAAGCTGCTGGTCTATGCAATCATCATAGTCCCATACCTAGCCTTGCACCCATAAATCATGCACACATATTGCCTGATATGCTTGTCAAAAACCCCTATCAGTATCATCCTGATTCTCTCGGGAATATCTAAGGTCATTGCGTTACTCAGTGTGTGTGTGTGTGTGTGTGTGTGTGTGTGTGTGTTTGTGTGTGTGTGAAGGGCATTTATTAATGTAACTTATAGGCCTTATCACAGCAATTGTAAATGACTTTGTCCCAACAGAACACTAAAGTAAACAATAGATGTTCAGTCCACAATGAGTGATGTTTCAATTGGTCTTCAGTATGTGTCACAATCCCCAAAGTGGGCTCTGATACAAGTGATGATATATATATATATATATATATATAGAGAGAGAGAGAGAGAGAGACAGAGAGAGAGACAGAGACAGAGACAGAGACAGAGAGACATAGAAAGAGAGAGAGAGAGCACAGTAAGATACTGTGAGAAAGTGTGGTCCAGATATAAAGTGAGATATTTCTACCTCCAAATATCTAAATTTACAGTGGGTCGTCTGATTTCAAATAATCACATCAATAATAAAACACAAACAGATATATCTGACAGTCTTAGTTAGGGTTTCTATTACTGTGAAGAGACACCATGGCCATGGCAACTCTTACAAGGGAAACGTTTAGTGGGGAATGGCTTGGTATCAGGCGTTTAATCTATTTATCATCAAGGCAGGAAGCATGGTGGCATGCAGACTGACATGGTGCTGGAGAAGGAGCTAGAGTTCTGCATCTGGATCTGCAGGCAGCAGAAAGAGACATGGATATACAAGACATTTAAGCCCATCTCCCCCAATGAAACACTTCCTCCAAAGCCATACCTACTACAAAAAAAAAAAAAAAAAAATCGCCTCCTTAAAATGTCACTCCCTGAGAATGGGATACTAAAATCTCTCACTGTCACTGTGTAAGGATCAATATGCAATTGAAGAAATAGTCAGTTTTTTGTTTGTTTTGTTTTTTTTACAAACTTATGTGCCTATGTGTTTGGTACACAGATGTTAACTAAATGTCCCTTAGTGGTGGAATTTTTTTTTGATGATTATGTAGTGTCCTTCCCCTATTGCTTCTGATTAGTTTGGGATTGAAGTCTCTTTTCTCGGGTATCAAAATGACTATGCTGGTTTGCACATACAAGTCCATTTCTTAGAATATCTTTTCCATCATTTGACCCTGAGTTAATGTCTGGCCTTGATGGTGAGCCATGTTTCTTGAATGCAATTGTAGTATGGATCCCATTTTCACATCCACTCTTTCAGTCTGTGTATTTGGGGGGGGAGGATAATTGAAACACTGATGACTAAATTATCAGTGATCAGCGTTTGTTGATTCCTGTTATCTGTTGTCTTGTTGTGTATCATCCAGCTACTGCACTTTCGATTAGCTGCTCCTGGACTATTTATTCCACGTGAACTCTTGGATGTATTCGTTGCAGATTGGATGTTTTCTCTCTGTGGGGCTGGATTGAAGGGATTTCTCTCCGTAAGGATGGATTTGTAGATAGATAAATTTGGCTCTATTATAGAATTGGCCAAATTTGGTTTTATTATACAAATCTAATTTTTTCATATGTTGTGATGGAAAACTTTGATTTGTATAAGTATTCTAAGGCTAACATCTATGGTCTCAGCTTATTCAGAACACCTTTCCAGGCCCTATGCCTTTTATATAATCCCTTGAAATGTCAGGTATTATTTCTAATAGGTCTAAAAATTTTACTTGGTCATTTCCTCTTTTAGCTTTTAATATTATGTCTCTATTCTATATGTTTGTGTCTTGCTTATTATGTTTCAGGAGTGATTTATTTTCTGGTCCAGATCTACTTGGAATTCTGTATGCTTCTTACACTTTTATGGAGCATCTCTTTCTTTCAGTTAGAAAATGTTTCTTCTGTGATTTTGTGAAAATTATTTTCTGTACCTTTGAAGCCTCTGTTTCTTTTCCTTCTTTTCACATATTCACATATTTTTTTCTTTCACAGCATCTCAGAATTTCTAGATGTCTTGAGTCTGGAGATTTTAAAGATCGAACCCTCTTTAGAAGAGGGTATATTTCTTCTGGTCTTCAGTGCAAGAGATTCTGTCTTCCATCACATGTATTTTGTCAGTAAGACTTGCCTCTGAAGTTCCTGTTCACTTTCCTAAATTTTTCATTTCGAGAATTGCCTCAGTTTGAGATTTCTTTATGGATTTATTCCTAGCTCAGGTCTTGAACTGTTTCATTATTTTCCTCCATTCCTTGTTGTTTTAAATATATTGCTCTATCATGTTCATAAAGGCTATTTTCAGTTGTATAGGAAGACTCAGGAACTGCTGTTGTAGGGTTTTCAGGGCTCTGGTGGAACCATATTGTCCTAGTTATTAGTGATTTTGTTTTTATCACTGTGACATCTAAGCACCTGGGGACTGAGAAGGCTCTAATTCTAGGTGCTGATATGTCTTCTTACTTAGATATTTCATTCCTTGGTTTTGGGTTAACAATTAAGACAGAGCTAGCCAACAAGAAGCTAGAACCTGGCCAATAGCATTGTATCAAATACAGAGTCTCTGACTGCATTATTTGGGGCTGGCGCGGCAGCAGGACAAGATCAGGCAGCAGGCAGAAAAACCATACTTCTTACAGTTGGGGGCTGATATAAAGCAATGAGTTGGGAGGGAGTAGGGAGGGGATATATATGTGATCAACTGCAGATGGGACCAGAGGAAGGAAGGCTAAAACAGGTGTTCCACTGGAGAGATAGGGATGAATCTGAGTTTGGATTTGAGGGAGCAGATGTAGATGTGAATATCTACAGTCAGCCTGCCTGCTTCCCTGAGCAGAATGCACAGAGCTACCCATTAGTGTGTACACTGATGTTCTATTTCAGGCATGTTTAGAGCTGTATGAGTGATTTCATCTGTGTTGTGGTAAATGAACATTAGATTGCTGCAGTAGCAATGCATCAGCTTTCGCAAAGTTGCCACTGTGTTATATTTTAGATCGGATGCACATACTCTACTAGATTTTTTTACATGTTCCGCGATGTGCTAGTGTATCCTTGTGTTCTGTCTAATACTTCAAGAGTGCTAGCAAAAAACACTGTGAGACCTGCTATCATATTGCATTACTGTGCATTTCTATAATAGGTATGTGTGTACATCTTGTAATCAGTCATCCGTGTCTGTCTTTTACAAGAAGTATCCATGACTTCTACTATAATATCCCTCTTGCACTTCAATTCCATTAAGTTCTATTGTATATTTTTTATAATCTCTACTGCTGGCCTTAACTCCACTAGTGTTCTAATAAATGCACAATGCTACACTAGTATGTCAATGCTAGCTGAACTGCATACTACGCAGGTGCCAAAATGACAGGTGCCGATAAATAATAATATTTCTCAGATGCATTGTTTTTGTACATCTGGAGTACATTCCATTAATGCGAAAACCATTCTTTCTGTTGTTTCGTAGGATCATTTGGCAGTGTATATGCTGATCGATTTCTCGAAGACCAGTTTTTATTATTTTAGATTTACAATTTTGAATGTTGAATTTTTGAAGTTGGGCTTTTAAAATTATGTATTTTTAAGAATCACAAGTTTAATTCCAACCAAGGGGATAACAAAGAAATTATAACATTTGGTTTAATATGATGTTTTTATGTGAGGTTATTAGTTTCAATGTTTGATTGCTAATTTGTCACCTTGACATAAACTAGCATCATAGGGAGGAGGGTATTCTTAATTAGTAAATCTTCTTTCATCTGTTTTACCTGTAAGGCAGATGTGGAACTTTTCTTGATTAATGTAGAGCCTTACCCTCTAGAGTTCTGTATACCTGTTAGGTTATATGGGGATTTTTATATATATATATATATATATATATATATATATATATAAGAAATTTAGTATCAATGTTTAAGTTAGGTTCACCTTTTCCTTTTAACCTCATGTCAGTTATTTTCTAGAGGTTCCTGCCTGGATTGGAAGTATTAGCTGAAATAAACCTTTTCTCTAAAGTGGCTTTTGTCATATTGTTTTCATCCATCTGTAATGGGTGTGGGTTGAGAACTTTCGAGAGGCCTTTATAGGAAGCCATCCCAAGAAGTGGATAAGTGAATGTTAGAAACGGGCCTAGAGACTGTCCAAGTACCATTGGCTGTGAAAATTGACCAAGGAGAGCCAGTGATGCAACTTCAAGTTAGGAAGACCTAAAGTTTATGAGGATAACACTGGTCATCAACCTTAAGAGAAACTCAACAGGCAACGCTGTGACAATGTGAGCAATAGCTTAATTACAGGCAGATCTGTGGAGTACAGAAGATTTCCCAAGAGTGCTGGACCTAAGGATGTAGGGGGTGCAAGGAATGCACAAAATTCCTCAGGAAATATTATTGAGTGGCAAAAACAGGTGATGTTAGTCCTCAGGCAACATGGTATAATATAGGTGCATTTAGAGGTGCCTTGAGACTGGGCAGATAGCTGAGAGGGTTGCTTCTGAGGGGGTGCTAGGGGAGGAAACCGTTATGAGCTGCTAGGCAGGAGTTACGTGTGAGAGTGAGGGGATGGTGCTGGCAGATGAGGTGTTGGATAATACAAGGCAAACCTGTTATAAGTTCTGTGAATTTAGTGCTTTAATTATAACAGGAGCATAAGAATAACACTGACAGGAGAGCGCTATTACATGATGGCACATGATGTACATGATCAAATAGCCACACTAGTATTGAGAAGTGTGTGGGAATGTTAAGGTAGGCCTGTTTCTGAAGACAAAAGCAGGGAAAGATGGTAGGATCTATTTCATCACAGTTACTCTATGTAGTGAAGGGATAGACCTGGCCAGTGAAAAAAAAGGTCAACATCACCAGAAAAAATCTGATGTATGATCTATACATAAATACTTGGAGTGTACCGGGTTAATTTTAAGGGAGGAGTGTGTTTCTGGAAGGTGCTGTAGGGGAACTGGTCTAAGGAGCTGCAAGACAAGCTATGCCTGGGGCTGTGGGGATGAAGCTGGCATAAAACCATGTTGAAATTATGTTGCACGGGAGCAGAGGACACGGGAATATGGAGTACCTCAAAGGTCTAAGCTTACACCGGTGATGGTGCTGAAAACTCAGCAAGAAGTTCTCCTGGGCAAGAAAGAACATGGGCCTTGGTGTTGGCCACTGGGAAGGCTTTGAGGCCAAAGGACGGGAAAGACACACACTGAGGATGGCAGCCCCAGGAGGGGACGGGCAGGAAGAGGAAGTGGTCTGACCATGTATGCATGGCACAAGGTGAGCCACATCTCATTTGAGTTTGTGGGTTCCATGAAGCTGATAGATGTATATATCTTCTCTACTGTCCATGTGCATGGGATACCCACATAGAGTGACAAAATGCACCTTCAGTGGTTCTAAAAAGACTACATCCCCTTTGCAGACATGTGTCCTGATGACAGCTACTGGTTTCAGAGTTCTGTGGGTACTAGCAGTTCCAGGATCAGATCACCATCCTCAACTACTCACTGCATGAAGTGGATGAATTCTAATACAGAGGTCTGCCCAGTTCTGTCCACACTCAGGTTGCTACAAACACAAGAGCTGTCTGTTAGGGTACAAAAATGAAAGTGACTGCCGGTTACTGTTAGCAAGGTGTTGGGACTGGAATGTGAAATGTCACTGACAGACCAATATACTTGAATACTTTGTCTCCTTCTATTGGTCTTGTTTTGGAAGGTTGTGGCACCTTTAGGACACATAGCAGCAATGGGGAGCCTGAGTCACTGGGGGGTCACAGAGACATTGGATGGGCCCTAAGTTTCTATAGGTAGGCCCCACATGCTCACTGTTCTCTATTTCCTGATGGTGTGAACTTATACTGCTGCCACTATACATTTCTACCCTAATGGACTGTATACTCTCAATTAAACCATGAGCCAAACTGCACCCTTGTTCCCGCCAAAAAATTATGTCGCAAATTTTGTGTAAGCAATGAAAGGGAGCTATACCTAAAAGAGATAGGTGAGCTTGAACAGTATGGGTCCTGGGAACATTCAAAGAATCTTGGTGCACGAGCAGACTGGGTAGTTCTGGGCTTCAGTATGCTGCAATGGGACTCATAGCATCCCGTCTAGCAGACCTAATGAAAGAGATTTATATCTCTATAGCAAAATATAAATCTAAAGCAATGTAGGTAGGAAAGGCACTTCCCAGGTAAATCCAAAGCATCAGTTGGATGACAAGAACTAGAGGTGGGAGTGTAAAATGGCCATTCAAGAGTAAGTTCTGTTGGTCCCACCCACCCACCCCCCAAAAAAAATAACACAAAGAGCCATTAGTCATACTTGGTCAGGAATTCTTTTCTCAAGTTGGGGCATGCAAGCTGTTGTCTAATTGGGAGGGGCAAGAAATCACTAGGAGAGAGAGAGTGTCTGAGCTGTGTGACTGCAGATAAGACTAATAGTACATGGCATGGATCACCTTTATTCTCTGCTAACACGTGGTATGAAGGAGAAAAAAGATCTAGACAACCATATATAAACCAAGGACGATGGGAGTGACAAGAGCTGCAAAGGTTCAAGGGGTCTGAGAACAATACATGTGTCTGTCTAAATTGAGAATCACAAGTTACACCTGGGGTTGTGGAGTTGACATGAGCATGCTCTGTTCTGGGAATATTCATAGGTACTACCACTGGGGGAACCTGTATTAGTTGGGCTAGCTCTGGGTTGTGAAAAAACCTGCATGTAGGAATTTTTTTCGTGCCTCGTTGCAATCTGCAAACCCAGAGTTAAGTATTAGACAAGGGAATATGAAGCTTGGGTAGTTCCATCAGGCTCAGCCATATGATTTCTGTGCATTTGGAGATAGGCAATGGCTATAGTGGAGATGTTGCAATATTCTTTCTTGGGAACTGATCAGGAAAATCAGCTGCAGGATCTTCATCTCCACAGCTAGGCCTGAGAATGTGGTGAAGGCACTGGTGCGCAGGACTGGGCGTCACACCAGGCCAATCATGTGTTAGATCCCGGAAAACACAGGCTAGAATTGAAGTGTGGAGATGGATCAGATGGACTTGGATTTGGTGAAACTCAACAGTGTAATCTGTTGTACGAGATGCACATTACTAGACATAGGATTGGAATTGCAGTTTTGAGGTATGTGTCACATTCTTCTGGAATCTCCAAGTCAATGATATTGTACAGTTTGTCTGTCAAGAGTTAGCAGAGATCCAACTGACCACCATTCTGTAAAACTGAGGGCGAGCTTACCCAGTAGCACAAGGTCAGACACAAATGGAGGTCACTCCAGCAGAAGGGGGTTCAGGAGAGGCCATCGACCAAATGCTTGCATGATCCATACATTTCAGGCATAAAATATGTGCTCAAATGTCAGTCACTGTGGGAAGTTAGAATAGGACTCAAGAGAGAGTACTTAAGGCAGGCCCAAATGCCTAAACCGTGGAGAAATTGTGGATGCAGGCTTGCTCACTATGGATACTTCAATTCTGTTATAACCCAGAACCACATTTTCAAGTGTGTCAGGCATCTGATCAATTATTAACAAGAGACTGCTCTACATGGTTTCATACAAGCCAATTTCTTGAAGGGGTTTCTCAACTCAGATTTCCCTCTTCTCATGTAACTCTAGATTTGTCAAGTTGTGGCAGGAATTAATTACGGCCAGATTCCACAGCGACCTGAAGAAAGAACTTGGTCCATGTACCATGATCCACATTGTGTTGAATTTGTGGACAATGAACATCAAATATTATGGAGCTAGGAAATGGCGTCAGAGCTATAGTTTTGTCAAAGGGGTCCAGGAATGTCCCTGCATAAAGATATAAGGAGGAGGCCCATGATGCAATTGGTACCTACCCTGGATGGAGTGGATGCAAGAAACATGAGGTACCTATCATGTAAAGCTTCATGTTTATAGTACAGATAGTAAGATACAGTGTGCTGCAGACAGCAGAGATGAAGACATTAGGCCCTTTGAAGGCGAAATTACTTCCTCATGTTATTATATAATAGGCACTTATGGAGCTGCTGGATTTGGGGACTGCCATCATGGTTTTAGCATTGTGTTTAGTCAGCTCTTGCCTTAATATGTCCACGTTCATCCCTTCTTTGACTATAATATTTACTGTGTATCATGTTATGTTAGAAGTATGCGTGTATATGCTTATTATTGTCAAAGTTTCACCATTGAAAACATGGCCTGTGTCTCAAAAGAGATATCGGGATTCTGAAAAAAAAAATGTACTGGTAATGAGTATATATAATTTTAGGAATGGCTTAAATTTATTTTTCTCTTTGAAATGGCCATCTTTTGTCGACACTATGAATGATAAAATTATATCCTTGTCTTCAAGGTAGTATGATTGGGTTTAGTGGGATTGCCCAGTGGAATGTATGTTTGCTATCAAACATAATGGGAGTTGGAACTCAGTGCTACAGAAGGTAAAACAAGAAAAATGAGTCAGACCTGACCTGGCTATGGACACAGTTGTTTCTTCCTGCGTAGTTTGGGTCTGCAGTAGTAACAATCAACTAGGAGCCCACCGAGTGACTTGGAGGTATCATCATGCCATATTCTTCTCTTGTCTTAGGCACTCACACCTGGGAGAGAGGAAGGAAACAGCTCCCAGGCATCCTGATGGGAGATGTCATTCTGTAAATATGTTTCTCATATTGGATAATGAATAAAGCACTGATCGCCAATAGGAAAGCAAGATAGGCAGGGCGTATGAGACAAGTAGGCTGCAGGGAAGAAGTAGGGAAGAGTTTCAAGATGTAGTACCAACAGGGGTGAACTCCGGCGCTCTCAGGTAAGATAAGACCACATGGAAATACGTAGATAGAGAGAATGGGTTCACACTTAGGACAGGGCTATCAAATAAGAATGCTAGTAAATGGCTAACTGCTTTATATGTAATACAGCGTCTCTGTGTGTTATTTGTGACTGGCACAGAACTGGAGACCAGGGTGGCCAAAAGACATACTTATAACAAAGTGGTGCCTTCAAAGTGGCTAATAAGAATTTCCACTTAAAACTTAACAAAAGCTTAAAAATGGTTTTAAGAAAAAAAAGCAAACAAAGACAAGCAAGGCTTCTTGGTAGTGGCATGTTTCTCGTTGGACTCTTTTGCTAGAGACAAACAGAAATTTGTGCTACTCTTTTAAGGGAGATTTCCTCACTCAGCATAAGCGGCAAAAAACGGAGGCTTTTAAAGAGCACTGCAAACAACTTAATGGCGTGTGCTAGAGCTGGCAATGGGAGTGAACACATCTGCAAGCCAGCTGCATGCTGCTGGATGGCAGGATAGACCAAGGCAGTGAACACAGCTCTCAGTTCTGGCAGTAATGTTACCTGCTGCCATCTTGGATAGACTGTGGCTAATAAAGCTATGGCTTTCCTTTGACCAATCTTATTTGCCAGATAAAGACTCGTGGCCAGAAAAAGATAAAGATTTACAGTAAGGACAGATTCAGATATGAGTATGTTTTCCCAAGCCTGGTCCCAGAGCTGTGTCAGCCCCAAAAACCACACAGATAACCTGTATTAGATACTGAAGCTGTTGGGCTGTTACTAGCATTACTTATTGGCTAGCTCTGTCTTAAATATTGACCATTTCTATTAATCTAAATGTCCATGTCGTCTTATGTTTCCAGAGAGGCGTGCGAGTTCTGCTCTCTGCGTCCTTCTAGCAGACCTCCTCCTATTCCTTCCTCTCTCCCTAGTCCCACCTATCTTGCTTTTCTATTGGCCAAGAATGCTTTATTCATTAACCAATACAAGAAACATATGTACTGTACTGAATGATAATCTTCCTTTGTCTGGGGCAGGCAGTATTCTACCAACCACTATCTGTGACTCAACCCAGCACCCTGGCTCACGGTGATGGGGCACCATTGTGGTGAGAGGCTATAGGGAGAGTATAGAGAGAGAATAGAGAGGAAGAATGGTTTGTGGGCTGGAGAGAGGCAGATCTGGAGAGTTGAGGATGGTGAGGAACAGGCTGATATGAATGATCCAGCTGCCACCTGGGTTCAGGGAAGTATGGGCTGGGCTATTGCCAAGTGTTCAGTCTTGATCTGGGAGCTAGAAAGCCCAATGGGGACTATGTTGATATGTCTGTAACTCATCACTGGGTGCTATGCAAAGGCTTATTGTCTGAGCTTATATTTGGGTTATGTTGGCATCGAAGAGGATATGGTGCTACAGGGGCCACACCAATATGGGTGGCCTGTACAGCAACAGGGGACATGGTGACAAGTTATCCCTGTCTGATGCCTAGGAGAATGTCTAGGGCCATGGTACCGCTTCTGCCAGAATCTGTGTTGCTATCCCTGGCCTATGTTACCACCAGGGCCTATGTTCATGCCAGGGTAGGTGCCACAATATGTAAACTTGCTGCTGTCCAGGACTGTGGCACTGTTGGTGCCAGGTGAACTTGGGTTTGCCAGTTGTCAGCCAGGACCATGGTATTGTCTGGAACAAGGGCTACGGCCAAGGGCCATGTGATGGACCCATGGTCCTACTATAATCAGGGGCTAGATTGATGCCCTTATCAAATGATGCTCCCAAAGGCCATATAGAAGCCTAGAATCTGAGTCATAAGTGAGTTCAAGAGCCATGGTGCCACCAGGGATCTTATGACCTGAGTGTTCTCTGCTATAACCCAGGGCAATGGTGTCATCCAGGCCAGTGCTGCTGCAGGGGGCTATGTCTTCGTCTATGACACTTTAGCAGCAAGGGTGTCAGTGGCCATCTGGGGCTCTTAAATTTTCAGAGGACTATGAGGTTATCCATTCTGGTCAGCCACCTCAGACCATGTCAGTGTCACATATGAAAGTCTATACACCCAAGAACATGCTGCTTTAAGAGGCCTGTGCTGCCTCCTTGATCCATGGAAACATCCTGGCACAGGTGCTGCCTAGAGCCAAGTCTGGGTCCATGGACCTTTAGAGGGCAAGGATTGTGGGTGCTGTTCATGATTTCAGTTGTCACCAAGGGCTCTTCTGATGTCAGAGTTCTTCCGGCCACCTGTGATCATGTTGCACCTGGGAGGCCATGCTGCAGATACAGCATGCTGATATGAGGGGCCTGTGATGCCACCATGGCCATAATAGTGTCATGGCCCAAGCTAATTTGGAGGACCATGTCAGGGTCCATTGTCCTGCTCCAGCTATGTCTGTGGTGACATGCATTGGCTGTGTTAGCATAAGGGTCATTATAACCATGCTGTATGGAATCAGCCATGACCTTCACAAACATTGGGATGGCTATTTCTATCCTTCACTGGATATTACAGCAGAGCAAGTTAGCCCTACCCTTCAGGAGATAACTTGCCACCACACTCAAGAAGATGGTCCCACCCCTCACCATAGGCATGCACCTCAACTGGGAAGCACACTAGAGCTAACTCTAGTGTTTGTGGTGCGACACCCTGAGGGATTAAGAGCAAGAGAGCTGTCCCTTCCTCCTTAGGAAAAACAGTGGATCTGACCCTGGTGTTTTGAGTGAGGTGGACCTGGATCTGAGGGCCCGAGAGCAAGAACTTTTCCCAGTCCTTGCTGCAGGCTGCATTGGGTGAGATAGCATAAGCAGTGCTGGAGAGCTCACCCAGGTAGTGACGATGAGGGAAAGCTCATGAGCTGAGCACCAACACAACTACCATTAGGACCAGAACCAGGGGCTATGAGTTAGCTCACCCCAACATCCACCAAATCTATGAAATGTTGGAACATGTGGGGACAAACCTACAGATCCAAAACAGCAGGATCTCCATGACACAGGACAACAACAGCATATTCAGGAGGAGTCCCCCGAGCCCATTATGGGAGCTGTTATAGACACCAGGGCCTCAAGACAGATCATCTAGTTGTGGCAATGAACACTTGGAAGGAAATGTGAATAAAGTGTAAACTGTATGTCTCAACGGGCCACGCTAGATTCCATAAGATTTCTTTTCTTCTTTCATTTGTGTTTCTAACTTCTGTGCTTGCCTGTTTGTTTTTTGTGGTTATTGTGTTTTGTTTGGTTATTAGTTTTTTTCTTTCATTTGGTTTTCTCATGAGGAGGAGTTTGCAAGTGCAGAGGGCACTTTAGAGGTGACAGGGATATAAATGGATCAGATGACATTATGAGACATCATTAAGAGTGAAAGAAAATAAAATGAATTTGAGAGAAATATGGGTATGAAATGCTACCACATCATCTCCATACCTCTTGTTCGATCAGAGCACACTGGAAATGTGTGTCTATCTGTGATTGTCACTCAAAGAATGACCAAAGTTACCCACAGCCCAGTGTACAACATAGCATTTCTACTCCATAAAACATTACACACTATACACACTAAAAGTGCAGCTCTAGATTTTGGAACCTGTTCCTATGGTGAGTGGCCTATGCCCGTCCTAGATGCAGGGAAGGAAATTGATGCTAGCTCAACTTGACGTGCTGTGTCTGAGTTAATACCCATTGAAGTCCTTACCCTTTCTGAGTGGAGACTGAGGAGTAGGGTGTGTCATAGTGGGAAGTCGGGAGAGGGGGGAGCGAGATAAGTGGGATAGAGCAGGGAGGGAAATTATGATCAGGAAGATAAAATTAATGAAAAAATGTAATTAGCCATAAAAAAAAGTAGTCCAGCTTGACAATCCCCCCCTTAGGCATATACCCAAAGGATTCACCACCATGCAACAAAGACATCTATGTTCATAGCAACACTATTTGTAATAGCAAGAACCTGGAAGCAACCCTAGATGCCCCTCAATTGAGATTGGTTAATGAAGATGTGGCACATCTACACAATGGAATACTTCTCTGCAGAAAAAAATTATGGTATCTTGAAATTCGCAGGCAAGTGGATGGCACTTGAAGAAACCATCCTGAATGAGGTATCCCAGTCACAAAAGAGGAACACAGTATGTACTCACTCATATATGGATTTTAGACCTAGATCAAAGGATCACCAGCCTATAAATCACACCACCAGAGGAGCTAGGATACAAGGTGTAGTCTAAGGAATTCATATAAAGTCCCTCACAGAACTGGGAAGGGGACCAGTGCCCCCAGAGCTCAGGGAAGTGGGGGAACAGCGTTTGGAGAGAGAAGTAGGAGAAAACGAGGGGAAGAAGGGAAAACATGTGCGATCAGGAGAGATTGAGCCTGGTTAGGAATAGAAGACAGGAAGAGAGGGCAAACAGAGAGAGAGAGAACATAAAAGGGAGCCAATATTGGTTTGAAGATAAAATTGAACACAAAGAAAGGTCTAGAGAACTACAAGTCTGCTCCCAACTAACAATTTGAGCTTCCGTGGAAAGGCTATCATAAATGCCCTACCCGGAGAGTGAGATCAACAACTAACTTCTCCATGGACCCCTCCAACTAATGCCTGTTGGAAACAGGATCAAACGCCCATATATAAACACTGGGTCGAACTAGAACCCAGACGCAGATGGAGAGGACAAGACCAGGCTGCAGAAAGACATACAGACAGCTTACCTGAAGAAGGAGGAGCTAACAGGCCACCTGACTGATTGCTGGGAAGCCAGCATGGAGACTGACTCAGGCCCCCTGAATATGTGTCTCAGCCAGAAGGACTGAGCAGTTTAAGAGAGACCTCAGACAGTGGAGCCAGGATTGTCCCTGGTGCACAAAGGGACTAGCCAACCACATCCCCATGGAGGAATAACTGCCTTAATCTAGAGACAGGAGAGAAGCCCTAGTCCCTACTTCACATGATCTGTCAGAGCTACATGACCCCAACTGGATGGCATTCCCCTACATATAGAATTGGGGTGGGGGATGGGAGGGAGGGTGGATTCAGAGTGCATGTGAGAGGGCAGAGTGGGTAAAAAGGAAGGGAGGCAGTGAGGGAGGTTGGGAGGATGGAGGAGGAGAGGAAACTGGGATCGACATGTAAAATAATAAATTAAATTAAAAAAAATGCTTTGACTCCAAAATTTAAGTTCAAGGACAAGTTACTAGGGAAAAGGATTTCTATTTTTGTTTCCACAGAAAATGAAAAGATGTGGATTCCTTCCAGACTAATGTGGTTTGATCAAGCCAGACCGCCTGAAACAGAGTACCAGGTGATCCTACATTCAAAACAGCTGGACAAAGCAGCCTTACAGACTAGAGCCAGGATTTCTGAATCTTTTTCGTGAATCCCCCATGGCAGCGCCCCTTACCAGCAGGAAGTACTTTGGAAAGAACAACACCATAATTCCCAAATATTGTCTATAAATGTTTGTTTCCATTTAAATGGACTATGTTATATAAAATAAATTTAAAAGATTAAAAGAAAAGTTATAATAAAAAAATTAGTCGATGTCTGCCCTCATTAGACCTGAGTACATAAGGGTCTCCAGACAAAATTGTGGTTACTTTTCTTTGATTAGGTGTCGGCTTCCTTAAAAACGTGCTTTCACTTGATATTTACCACGTTTATTTTTGCATCATGTGTTGGATTACAGTGCATTTATGGCTGTAGTTCACCTTATCTTCCTCTCTAAGATCATCACAATAGGAGAATGCTATTCTCAGCAGCACTTCCTTTCTCTGCCTAATCTTATTTGAATTTTATCTTTTAGGTTCACATAGCAGACCTCATATAGAGGGTAACTTAACACAGAGCACCTACAAACTCTGCATGTCTATGCATAAAGTTTCCCTCCTTCTTCCAATATGCTCTGGTATTTGAATTGGTGCATTATGAATGTTTATCTATCCTCAAAAACTTCCACATATGCAAATAAGATGTATTCCCTCCTTTGGTTTTGTCCTCCCATCCCCATTGCCTCAGCTATATAAGCTAGTCAATCCCCATTGCTTCCAGGAAATGAGCTGTCTCTCTGAAGCTGAGTACTGGAAGTTCTCTCCACCATGGTCATAGCTATCCCAATCATGCTTGCTGCTTCTGCTGCCTTTGCCCTCAAGTACCTGTGACCAAGGATGCAAGAGGTAAGGGGGCTGAGCTGTGCTTTTCATCAATATTTTGCCAGCTGGAATATTGTTGTTGGAAATATTGAACATAATCATGGCCTTCAAAGCTCAACATGTGAAAACATTCAAGAAAGGAGCACTTTAGACAGATAGAGGATGAAGTAATTTAGAAGACTCAGAGAATCAGGATTGATGCTTTACTTAGAATAGTTTGATAACTACAGGAGTTTTGTGTGTGAATAGGAAATTTCTTCAAAACTTTCTGACAAAATGCTGCAAATGAGGTTGTCCTCACTTTAGGCCTCATGATAAGCCAATATGTAAGCATGCTGCTCCTTCACCAGACTCTGTAGTTTCAGTGAGCTTATCTCAGAGAAGAAGATCACACCAAAGTGACATGATGGCTGTCAGAACCCTGCTGGGAACACAGCAGTATAGTGCTTTTCTATCAAGGCTTCTTCTTTTTTGACTGGAAAGTCAGGGTGGGAAGTTGAGAGTAGTTTGGCCATAATGATCTGCAAAAGTGGTTCCAGCTGACTGAAACTAATGTGAAGAGGCTGCTAACACAAAGAGTGAAGGCAGAGACCTTGTAGCAATATATCTGCAGTTCCACAAATGGGTCTCTCATACAGCTGATCTTAATAGCGATTGCACCAAAAATCAGGACTACGAGCTTCATCAAAATGGCCCACATTATCAGGGTTTGTGCACACTGAGATTCAGGTGAAATGGTCCAGGTGGAATTGATAGGGGTATGCACCAGCATCTTAGCTACTGTGCTGAGGACATTAAACTCTTGAGGGTAATAAGCTTCCCACAGGCAAAAAAACACAAAGACATCATCGTCGAATTCCCACAGGCGCCAGCATTGGCTGTTTGCGATGACTATTTCAGAAAATACCAGTGCTGATATGCTGCTAAAGGAGTTCGCTCAGCTTGTAGATGCACTCCATTTGAGAGCGGTAAATCTGAAGATGAGATTGAAAAAAGCTATTGTCAAATCAGTAACTCAAGGAAAATGGCAAATCAAAATAAGTAATGATTTACAGAGCATTCAACTACCATACCTTGTCCTTGCTTATCACAGAGTTGTGTTTAAGTAGTCTATACACAAGTCAGGTTCACCATACTACAGACAAGAATAGAAGAAGCCCCTGAACTCCATGAATAAAGCAGAAGTGCTCTGTATAAGAGGTTTTGCTTACTAATTTCACTGTGTTGTCAAAATGTGAAAAGTATTTCTTAATTAAGAAAGTTTTCCTTATTTGGCACATCCCTATTTCTTAAATAAGTAATCAAATTAAAACTGAGTAAGACCTCTGACTATTTCCATTTGTACACCTGGTGGACTTTGCTGCTAATTCAGTATTTATACTTCTTCAAGCCAAGAATGAAGATTTAACACAAATAACAAGACTTGTATTCATTTTGTTCACCCTACATATTTTAAGATTGACATGATACGGCTTCAGAGATGGCTTAACAGTTAAGAACAGTGGCTGCTCTCTCAGAGGTCCTGTGTTCAATTCCCAACACACCTATGGCAGCTCACAGCTGTCTCTAACTGTTGTCCTATGAGATCCAATGCCCTCTTCTGATGTGTGCATGCAGGTAAGCTTCATACTTAAAAATCAGTAGAAAATATCTTTTAAAAGGTCTATTGAGATAGATGGTGGCGCAATGCATAGTCCCAGTATTAAGGTGGCAGAGGCAGACATATCTATATAAACATGAGTATAGCCTGGTCCAAATTGTGTTTCCAGGATAGCCAGGATTACAGTGATGTCCTCTCTAAAAAAGCAAAAAGAAAAAATGTTCTATGTCATTCTGTTTGTTTTCTTTTTCCTTTTGTGATAGGTAGTTTGCTTATAATATAATGCAGCATGTTTGTGGAAAGACAATTCATATTATTTGAATTAATGTGTTAATAAAGTTGACTTGGATATGCATTAACACAATTTATGTTTTCTGAGTAATACTGAGTCATATCTTAAAAACAATTGTGTTTCCTTTAAGAACATTTGCTGGTGAATATAGATTATATGTGGATATAGTGGGTCTTGAAATATAAGTCTTCATTTAGAAGAGAAAAATGCAAGTTTTGGGAGAAGACAAATGCGTGAATGGATAAAGCCACTTGCCCTTCTTTCTGTCAGAAAACCTGAGCTATATGCCTAGACCCACATTTTGGATGAAAAAAGGACCACATTGCAGGATAACTTCCTGACATCTATTGCATCCTATGGCACATATACACACAAAAATAAAATTAAAAATGTGACCTAATTTTAAAAGCAGTTTTAATGAGAATTTTCAGGTTGAGATAATTATTTATTTATCTCTTTTGTATTTAACCTTCCTTCACTCAGGCAAAGTGAATATAGAAACTGCACTCAGCTGTCCTCTCATCAAAAAAGAAGATGCCTTTTAATCATACCTGCTGAGAACCACAAAAGTCATAGTTTTTACAGATTTCAAGTGAAAAATCCTTATCTATTTTCCTAAGCATCCTCAGTAAACAGTAAAGGTGCAAAGAGAACTACTCAAAACTCATTCGAGAAAACAAAGCCTATGAGAATATGATTATTACTTTTTCTTTAAATGTCTTTTCTAAGATTCTGAACTGGATTAAGTATTCAACATTAAGTATTCACTAAAAACTGTGGAACACTGCAGCTACCACTACACTCACCTCTACCTAATCCTGGGGATTATCTTCCCAAGGAAATAAATAAAAACCTTTTTTCCTTGCAGGGTCTGATAAGAAATCCAAATGAAATCAAATTGTCATCCATTTTGCATCTAGCCTTTAGCGACTGGTTCATGAAAAAATCAAGAATTCATAAGAGATAAAAAACATCAGTGAGGAAAAAATTGAAGTGTCATTGTATTTCTCCTTAACATTTAAAATTGAAAGATAACTAACAAAAAACTACCTAGAAAAACAATCAACAGTGTTCCAGACATAATCATACTTGAGGCACCTTTTGATGAAAAGTGAGTGAATTTAGATGACATCCAGATATTTACGCTTATATACCTGCTAAAGTCAACTAAGCCGTTTCAGAACAGCTCTTTATAAATTACGATGAAATTTTGAAAGCCCCCACTGGTAGTGTTGCAGAGAGTTCATAGTAAAATAATACAATATTTTGAAGAACACTGTAAAACAAAGAGAAATGACATTTCAAATTGCAGAACTTGGATGATTTGTTTAAATTTAGAAAACAATCTTATTTTACATATCAATCCAGTTTCCTGTCTCTCCCATTCTCCATGCCCCCAACCGTCCTTGGATTTTACAATTATGAATTGAATATTTACTGCAAATATAAAGAAAGATACTCCTATCTTTTAAAAAAAAAATAAATGTATAGCTTGAGGCCCACAGTAAAAGTTTTCCTGCATCTATATTTTTGTCACTAGATGCTATTTCTTTCTGGTGCTTGGGACTGAAGGCCTGTGAATTCTTAGATTTTATTTATATTATGTATGCAGTCTTCTGTCTGTGTGTGCCAGGAGAGGGCATCAGAACTCATTATAGATGCTTATGACCACAATGTTTTTGCTGGGATTGAAGTAAGGACCTCTCAAAGATCAGATTGTGCTTTAACCTCTGATCAATCTCTAACTTGAACCATGAGAATTCTAAGAAGGGAAGATTCTAACATTTTGCTATGCACATGCCCAAAGACTCACCAAGGTAAGTAGAGTCTGTACGCACCAACCAAATCATAAACACTAAACCACATTTGATAAGTCAGCCTTCTGCTACATATTTAGAAATAAATTAATTTTCAAATTGTTTTAAATTCCCTTACTCAAAATTCCTTTATCAGAAGCATTGGTTTGTAGTAGTAACAAAAGTTTGCCCATATTGAAGGAAAACTTATTCAGAATAAAACTGCAAAACCAGTTGCTTCCTCTGAATATATTTAAAGATTTTGAATCTTTAGAAGATTTATTTTTTTCATAAACAGTTAAACTCATGAAAACAGCATCTCATTATAAAACATTTCCATCAACGCTTGGAGACCTTAGAGGGAGCAAAATTTTTGAAATTATGAGAATTCATGAAAGAATAGAAGTTCTTCCAAACTTTGGTGATGTTTTGATCTGAACTTAATCAAGACAGGGTGAAAACTTTGAGTGTATGAACATTGTGTATGGAAAATAATATTTTGTAGTAATAGTATTTGTTTTAAAAGCATGTGGCTATGGATATTTCTAACATTATTTTTACTTTAAGTACATCGGTGTTGGATTCTATGGAACTATAGTTACACACACTTGTGAACTATCATGTGGTTACTGGGAATTGAACCCAAGTCCTCTGGAAGGACTGTCGGTGCTTTCAACCACTGAGCCACCTCTCCAGTCCACTGTTGCTAGCTAATACTTTTATTGCTTAGACTTCATAGTAAAGAGTTTATAATATCATACTCAAGGTGATACTTGTTTCAGTATAAGTTTGCAGAGCATAGGAATGATAAATAAGTTATATTAGAGTAACAAAGGAATGTCCACAATAATTTCATTTATAAATTTTTGGAATGAATATTATAAATTAAATGAACTCACCCATATTGACTATCAAAAGAAACAAGCACAATGGCAAATGTACACCCATGGTACACCGAGTGACATGATGTCAAAATTATATTATACTATAGTGTATTAATGTATATGTATATGTGTCTGTGTGTCCATGCTTTCACATGTAAATTAATGAAGGTTGTGAAAACCAGAGTTCTATTTTCTGTGCCACAAAATTGAGATCTTCATGGAAAGCAGGAGGACAGATAGATATTTCCAAAATTACTTATAAGTTGCTGAAATTTCCACTTCAGAAAATTTGCTTCATGTGGTTGAAGTAAAGACCCGGCCTTATTGAAAAAAACATCTTCTTTTGCACCAAATTAATTGCATGACCAAACTTACTTAGATAATTTTTATTTTATATTTTGGATGAGTCTTAATTTTCATGAAAATCTATGCCTTGAGGATACCATTGGGTCCAGAGCTGAAAAATAGAAGGCTAAGTCATGTCAACAATGACATCGCTACTGATAATGCCACTCCTTTCCAGAGGCTTCCCTACCAAGTACTCATTTTCCATAGCTTCTGTGGAATGTTCGTCCTAACGGGGAGAAGGAAGTAGCTGCTGTACTAAGGGAAGTTACATCTACCAGGTAGAGTTTACAAGTGATGGTGGCTTGTAACACCCTGCCCAAACCTCTTCCATGACAAGGCAGATCTAAGGCAGGGACGACAGAGGCAGGGAGAGAATGCTGTTGTCACAGGCAAATGAGCCAGCCTGGCAGGATCTGGTTCTGTCGCTTGTCTGAATCCCATGGAGGAGATACATGTGTTTCAGAGATCAATTAAAAACCCACCATACAACTCAGTTTTGGTTTTTACCTTCTTATATCATGAGTGGTGAGGAGATCCATTTTGACAGATGCCAAGACCATAAATATCTTCTAAATAACAGGAAGCATTGACCGGACAGGGGGTCACATCAGAGGTGAATCACCTTCAGCAAAGAAGTTCTGTTAGGCAGATATTGCAGCACACAACAGTGTCTCAATGACCATCCCTGGTTCACACCTACACTTTCCTCTCTTCCACTTTGTTTCATCGAACATCATGTATACACTTCAGGGATAGGAACCCACCTGGTGTTCCTGTACCTCCAATCATCTCAACACAATCACTATCCTCATTTAAAGGACAAGAAATCAACACAGAGAATCTAATAATGTGCTCAATTTCAGGAAACTACACAGGTGTTAACAGTCCAGTTCAGGCTCCAGGGCCCTCACATACATATAGCACTTACAATGCCATGAAGATAGTATCCTCAGATTGAAAATAGTTCAAGAAACAGCCTAGTCATGTATGAAGGGTCCCCTTCAGGTCTTGAAACTGAAAGGGAATAATAAAAATCACATGGAAGATATAAAGTACTTGCCTCTCTGTGTATTGGCATGGAGTCCAACTGCTAATTGTCTGCCAACTGTAACATAAATGACTCTAGAAGTTCCTCATGGTAGTGGCTACCAGAGGTCAATGACACATTATGACCAATGAGTGATTGCCTGGACACAGTCTTAAAGGACCACAGTAGTTCATGACCTTGTCCTGTGTGAAAAGTTTTAAGGGGATAATTTACTTACATCAGTTTTTAATTTAAAATGTTTCCCCATACATCCCTAATTTGATCAACATTTTCCCCTTCAAGCCTTTGTGTATTTCTTCTGTTTCCCTCATCTCTAACAACCTAAACTTCTGTGCATTTTCTCCCTGTGTGTCTCTCTCTCGGTGTCTCTATCTCTGACTCACTCTCACTCTCTGTCTCTCTTGTCTCTGTCCTCTGCTCTGTCTCTCTCATTCTCTTTCTCTCTTTCAGAAAAAAAGCATACAAAGGATAAACTGCATAGCAATCAAACACAGCATCAGGTTTGCATTGGCCAGCCTATTGCTGTCATGGGGCCTGTACTAAAATGTAATGAGTATGCCCAGCTGTATGCCATGGGAGCAAAACTGATTTTCTTTTTCCCCAGCAGGTATAAATTACAAATAGCTTCTTGGTTAGTGATGATTCTTTGTATTATCTACATTGTTACAGTACTGGGATATTGTCTGGATTCAAGCAGTATAGTTTCTTCGATGTGCTTTAAAAGTCTCCCTCAGCTCTTTTTATTAATTTATTTTTATTGTTATTTTACATATTGATCACAGTTCCCTCTTCCTCCCTCTTCCCCTCTCTCCCATACTCTCAAAAGCCTCGACCAATCTTCTTTCCCCTCCCCTCCCTACTCAACATGTATGAGTGATGCCATCCAGGAGGGCTCATCTAAATCTGTCACGTCATTTGGAGTATGGACCCAGGACACCTCTCCTGTGTTAGGTGTACGGTTTTCCGCCCGCTGCCTGGTGTTGTCCTGCCGCCTCGCCAGCCCCAAATAATGCACAGAGACCCTGTATTTGATACAATGCTATTGGCCAGGGGCTAGTTTCATGTCGGCTAGGTCTGTCTTAATTATTAACCCATTTCTATGTATTTTCACGTGGTCTTACCGAGAGCAGAGATGGCGGTTCTGTTCTCTCAGGCTCTCCATCCTGACTCCTCCTTACTACTTCCTCTTTCCTTCTTGTCTCCTAGTCCCCTCCTATCTTCCTTTCCTATTGGCCAACAGTGCTTTACTTATTAGTCAGTGTGAGAAACATATACAGAATAACATCTCCATCATTTCTCTTTTTTTGTCTAAATAAAAAGAAAGGGTTTAACATAACATAGCAAAATATATCACATAACAGTTATCAAATTTAGTTAATTAACATTTAGCAAGATTTGAAGAAACTATTCCATCATCTATTTTATCTTTGTGTGTCTAAAATTCTAAGTAACTTATCTTTAAGTTTAACTAAGGAAAACTATAACCATAACTATTTGTCTTCTTTCCTTCAAAGACCACAGAAGGATAACATATAAACTCTAGAAATGACAGAGACATCTTGACCTTGCCAAGTCAGGGTCAGACAGCCATTCTACCTCCCTGCTGTTGTTGTGGTCTGTCAAGTTCTCTTGGCCTTAGCCAAAACTGGGTGTACCAACGTTGCTGTGAGAACTAGGGTGACTGTCCAGGTAGCCTTGCTGTTTCTGTCCTTGCTGCACCTTTCAGATGCCCATCCGCACTTCCTGTCTACCCTAGTGTCATTATTTTCCTTCTTAGGTCTTGATGAGGTTGAAGATTAAACTATCACAACTATCACAGCTATTATTCTCTCTTCCTAGTTGAATATATTAGGTACTAGACTTACATTTTCCAGCTTAGGACAACTCTATTATAAACTCCATTATGCCCTCACCCTAGGACTAGATATATGTAGGTCATTTTGTTCTCGATTTTCCTTTTCTTGAACACCCTTGTTATTCACTGTTTTGTATATAGTTTTGTATTAAGCCTAAATCTTTTCTTTAGACTAAAAGGAAATTGTAGTGAGATAGTCTTTCTGTGGCACTGACCACGCCCATTGGGGGGGTGGAGCCATGGGCTGCGAGTGACCTGTGGAAGGAGGTCGGAGGAGAGCCAAGGAAAAGCTCTCTTGCTGGCGTGACTCGGACAGGAGGATCGGGTTGAATTTCCTGGTGTTCTTCTGTCACAGGTTGTGAGATTATTTCTCCCTGAATAAACATCTATTCAGCCTATTTGTTTATCCTGATCCTTATTTAACCGCATTATGCGTTCATTTACAATTTTATGTCCAATCACTAGACAGTCAAGATGCACAAAGTAGAAGAGGGATTTCTTTGTCACTGAAACAATATACTCAAGAGGTTCTAAAATAGACTTACGGTATATAATCAGCTTCAGTGTCTCGGAAATACTAATGGAAATCTAGGTAGGTCCAAACGCTCCAGGGAAATGAAGACACTGTTCCCCTTTCATGAAACATCTGTCTGTTTAAAGAACTCTTCTTTCTAATCACTCTCTAAGTGATTATTTGGTATATAACTATCATCCTGAGTGATGTGTGAAATAGTCCCTCAAGAGACAATTGTTATATGTTTCCTCTAGCATGTGGATGCTAGATTTTAGCTTTATATGTGTGTTTAAATCCAATAACCACAGAGGTAAGCTAGTAGGAGACAAGGGAAGAAGATCATCCAAAAAGTGAAACACAGTATTGTGTTGTAAAAAAGTGATAAGGAGGAATCTATGATAGGAGGGGAAGGAAGGGGAGAACAGGGTAACTCAGGAATATCACCAAGGTACAAAACAACACTAAAGTCCTTTTGGGAAACCTTACGGAAAACCAATAATATAGAAGCTTCTGGAAATGAACTTTGATGAAAGGAATAAAAATGGAGTCACAGACTAATGGGGGAGACTGTATAACAACTAGACATTTTATGCCACCAAGAAAATTCCCAGTGGCAGGAATGGGTTACATTATTTTGAGTCATTGGTCAAAACATTGTATGCACTGTCCCCCACACCAAAAAATGTGTGCAGCCAAGCAGATAGGAGAAAAATATTTGTCTTGTCTAAGGAGAATAGACCTCTAAGCATTTTTCAACTGACTAAAGCTGAGCTACATGTTCAGGGCATTTAAAAGCAAACAAATTGGGAGCATTGGGGAGGAGAGAGATGGGACTAAGAGGAGTGGGAGGAGGACATGAGGAGAGAGGGAGATTGAGTCAGAGGAGAACAAGAAAAGAGATATCATAATTCAGGGAGCCATAAGTTTTAAGAGAAATCTGGCACTAGGGAAATGTCCAGAGATCTACAGGATGACTGGCTTAACAATCTAAGAAATATTGGATGGGGATATCTTAAATGCCCTTACAAACAATGGGATTGTTGAGCTAAATCCAGTACCATCATAGAGCCTTCATCTAGTAGTTGATAGAAGCAAAGCAGACACCCACAGTTAAACACTTAGCTGAACTCCTGGAATCCAGTTGTAGATAGGGAGTGATGAGCAAAGAGAGGTCAAAACTAGGCTGAATAAACCACATAATCAGCTGACCTGAACAAATTGGGAGCCCATGGACTCCAGTTTGATAGCTGGGAAACCAGTGTAGGACTGTCTAGACCCCCTGAATATGGGAGATAGGTAGGACTGAGCAGTCTATGGGGTCTCTGGTAGTGTGGATCAGTATTTATCCCAGTTATATGAATGGACTTTAGGGAACCCATTCCAAATAGCGGGATACTTTCTCAGCCTAGACACATGGGAGGGGGCCTAGGCCATGCTCCAAATAACATATGACAGACTTTGAAGACTTCCCATAGGAAGCCACCTCTCCTGGGGAGCAGATAACAGATGGGATGGAAGTTGAATTTTTGGCGAGTGTCAGGAGGACAAGAGTGTTTGGGGAACTGGTATTGACATGTAAAGCAAGTTTGTTTCAAATTTAAACAAAAATTATCAAAAAAAAAAAAAAAAAGCAAACACATCGTAATGTATGTTGTATAATGAATCAGAAAAAGGAGAATTATGTCCAAAACAAAACAAGCAACTTATATTGTGGTGACCACCAAATTGATTTAAATAGAAAAAGATCATGAAGCACTCAAAATTATGGACTAAGAGTGTTAAATAAGAAATGTCAAAGTATGGTGATCTTACACAGAGATCCATATAAGAAAATATAACTGCATTAACTCAGTCCTTTCAGACAAGAAATAGATAGCATCTACAGTTTAATCAAAATGATTTTACTCACTTAAACTTTAGTAAAAAGAAACAAGAAGAAAAACCACAGGTTTCATCTAGATTCAATTCATACATGAAACTACTGGAAGTTACATTACATGATACCAGAGGAGGGTGTAATTGTCATTATCAAACACTGCAAATCCTGAGAACTGTAGCAGTGGTCTGCCTGGAACCTAAGCTATGAGTAACCAACCACACACTTTATTGGTTTTAGGGTCCACTATGAGATGAGATCCCAAAGAAGACATTACTGAAGTGTAAAGAAACTGAGGTTAGATAGGTCATGGAAAACCTCTATGATTATTCTGTAAAAGTAACATTGAAATAAAATCACTCCCTAAAGTAATATTGACATTCCTGTAAGATTAGACCCTCACAACACACATACCATAGAAGTTTCTCCTACAGTTGAACCACAGTTGGGCCATGTGCGGATTGTGATAGACACTGAAGTACTCAGTCCTCAATGAGACATTTTCATCAAATCCTTCACCTCTGGCTTAGGATCTGTATAGTAGAGGGAATGGGAAATGTTGCAGGAGTGTGGATATTTCTTAGGAAACAGTCTCCTTGAGAAACACACTACTGACACCGCTTAAAGACTCAAGCTGATGGTAACAGAAGCAGACACCCACAGTAAAACACTGAGCTGAACTAGAATCCAGATGCAGAGAGAGGGACAAGTCCAGGCTACCCACAGAGACAGCTGACTTGAACAAGGAGGAGATAATGGGTCCCCAGACTGATAGCTGGAAACCAGTATTGGACAGTTGAACTCCTGAACATGGGTCTCAGTTAGAAGGCCTGGGCAGTATAAGGAACCTCTGACAGTGGAACCAGGATGTATCTCAGGAGCACAAAAGTAATTTGGGGAGCATATTCCCCATGGAGAGATACTCCCTTAACCTAGGGAAGGAGCAGGAGGGAGGGGCCTAGTCCTACTCCAAATGACTTGATAGATTTTGTTGATCCTTCCTGGAAGGCATCACCTTCCCTTTGGAATGTCTGGGGGTGGGAGTGGTATTGGAGGGTGATGGTGGGCATGGGAGAGGGAGGCATGAGAGAGGAAGAGAGTGAGGGAGAGGGAACTGGGATCAATAGGTGGGGTCTTCTTTGTTGTTGCCTCTGATGCTTTGTTGCATATTCCATGCTATCTGACCCATGAGCTTTTAGACTGATAATCATATCAGTACTTTTGACTTTGTCATAAAAGTGCTGGGAATACCGAATTTGGAATATTGCACCTGCTATTTGCATGGGTTTTGGAAGTTGGAAGTTGGGCTTTTAGGCTTACATTGTACACTGGCTAGTTTTGTGTGTCATCTTGACACCAGACCAAGTCATCAGAGAGGAAGGCCCTCAGTTGAGAAAATGCCTCCATGAGTTCCAGCTATAAACATCTTTCATGTAGTGATTGATTGGGGAGGGGGCCATCCTATGGTGGGTGGTGCCAGCCCTGGGTTTGTAGTCCTGGGTTCTACAAGAAAGCAGGACGAACAAGCAACATAGGAAACAAGCCAGTAAGCAGCTCCCCTCTATGGCCCTCTGCATCAGCTCCACCCCCAGGATCCTGCGCTGTTTGAGTTCCTGTCCATGCTTCCTTCAGTGATGAACAACCATGTGGAAGTGTAAGCCCAGAATAAGCCTTTACCTCCCCCAAATTGTTTTTTGAACATAGTGTTCAGTTGCAGCAAGAAACCTTAACTAAGACACATGGTGTGGTGGTTTGAACAGATATAGCACCAGAGATTCATGTGTTTGGATGCTTGGCCCATAGGAATGGTACTATTATGAGTTGTGGCCTTGTTGGAGGGGAGTATGTCAAGATGTAGAACTCTCAGCTCCAGGACGGGCGTGGTGGCGCACGCCTTTAGTCCCAGCCCTCAGGTATCAGAGGCAGGCAGATCTCTGTGAGTTTGGGCCAGCCTGGTCTACTGAGCAGAGTGCCAGGATAGGCTCCAAAGCTACACAGAGAAACTCTGTCTGAAAAAACAAAACAAAAACAAAAACAAACAAACAAAAACCCCAAACAAACAAAAAGAACCTTCAGCTCCTTTTCTAGCACCATGTTTACTTGCACACTTATCATGTTTCTCGCTAGATGATAATGGACTAGACTTCTGAAACTGTAAGCTAGCCCCAATTAAATATTTACCAGCACGAGAGCTGCCATGATCATAGTGTCTCTTCACAGCAACAGAAACCGAACTAAGACACTGGCAAGATCATTTAACTGCTAAACTATCTCCCCAGCCTCTCACAGAGAATGAAAGCGCATATCACGCATACAATAACTGCAGAACAATAATAATTTCTTTAGTAAAGATCAGCCATCTACAAAAATTGTCTCATCAAATTTTCTATGCAGTTGTTTGATTATGTTGTTATAAAGATAGTGTAGATGCTGTGATAAGAAAGGATTACCTAGAACAAGAATGGTATCCTAGGGCATGCATATTTTCCTTTCCCTCCTAAGTCCTGGCAACCATCAGACTCCTAAAAACCTAGGTCAAACAGAGCCTCACAATCCTGATATAACAACCTAGAGAATCAAACTGTGGATTTATCAGTGATGGCAAATGAGTTGAAATATATATTCAATCTTTTTTGGCCTATAATATGAAGAAGAATGTCAAAGAGATACCTGACTGGCTGTACCACAGTTGGGGAGAGTCAACAGGGGCAAAAGGTTGAGGCTATAGCATAGTGATCAGTCAGACAATCCTTTTTTTTTATATGTGCAAGCAAACTAATTGCAGTGATTGTCAATTTACTGAATGACAGAATGATCAGTGGTGTTGTTGAAATGCAGTCAGATTCATTATATCTTGGATAGGACTTGGGATGCTACATTTCTAACAAGACCATGGGTGTTGTGGTGGTTTTGAAAGAGAATGTCTTCATAGTCTCAGGCGTTTGAATACATCTTACTCAGTTGGGTGGTCCTGTTTGGGAGGCATAGGAGATATGACCTTGCTGAAGTAAGTATGCCAGTGGAGAACTGCTCTGAGAGTTTAAGTTTTACCCTCCTTGTAGTTTTCACCCTCTGCTTCTAGCTTGTAGGTTGAGATGTGAGCAAGCTCTCAATTTTCTGCTAGCTACCATGCCTTCCTCCATACCACTCTGCCATTACAAGTCCAAATATTTTCTTCTATAAGTTGTCTTGGTCATGGTGTTTTTTCATAGCAACAGAAAAGTAACTAATATAGATGTTACTGAAGTTGCTAGTAAAGGGGATCCACATTTTGAACAATGAGGATGGTGTTAGTTAATGAGAAACTCATGCCTTGGCCTCAGGATTCTTTTTCTTCCTGTTGTTATGGAGGAGAGAGACCAAAGTAGACGTCAGAACATCCAAATTTATATTTGGGTGTGCCACTTGTTTTGAGCACCAATCTTTGGACCCATTTCTGGTATCTGTAAGGAAGAAACATCTCCTCTTACCTCAGTGCTCCTAAAGATTAAATAGATGCAAGTACAAGCTATTGGTAAGGGCTTAATAAATGGTAGTTAACACAGAAGTAGCCAAAGCCAATAGTATCTGGAGAAGACACAAGCTGTGTCTACAAAACTCCATGGTTTTCCAGAAGAACAATTTTATCAGCCTCCCAGATGGGGATGGACAGGATGCCAAACATGTAAATATTTAGGAATGCATTAAAAACACACTCAACAAGCATCTCTCTCATTCAGATTGGTCTTTTGGCTTAAGGAAGTATAAGGGCAAGGGGGGTTTATGCAGAAAGATACTATCTATCTAACTTCACTGATTTTTTTGTATACTTAGGGGCAGCTTACAGACATGTTGGAGAATGGTAATGCATGCAACATGGATAATCTCAATTTTCAGGGAGTCTTTGATACTGTCCCATATAATAAGCTGCTTAAACCAAAGACAGCAGGGATTCTTTGATGAAACCCTGGGAAAAAAGAGATTGGCTAGAGAACAAAACAAAAGTTGAGAATGAAACAGAATGGAAAATAGATAGAAGATTAGGTTACTTTCAAAGAACAAGGGAAGAAATGTGGATACTGTAATTGTGATCACCACATAAGCTGGTACACTGGATGGGCAACAGAAGAAATGGTGATGGAAACAATGCTCAATCCTGTATGGGCTCAAGCTGGACAGAGACATGACATTTATATGACAACACCTTAGTGTTATACAAACTAGGTATTGACATGATAGCTTAAGAATACTTAAGAATGATATGAAACCAGTTATGACTTACGAATAAAACTATCCATCTAAAGACTTTTAGGAAATATATATATATATATATATATATATATATATATATATATATATAAAAGTACAGTCACTGTAACCCTGGGGTACTAAGAAATATGGGGTACTAAGAAATATGTGTAGTTATAAATCAGTAGATCTTAATGGGAGGTAGGTTTTGCATGCAAATGTTTAGCAATGTCTGGAGGGAATTTGGTGGGAGGGAGTTGTCATGTCTTGGGAGAAGAAAGGTACTAAGAAACATCCTAAATACCGGCACAGGACAGGTACCTCATAAAGAAAGCTGTCCAACCCCAAAAGTCACACCCAAAGTTGAGAACCTTGGTCTAAACCTTCATATCTTAATATAATCACAGGTGGAAATATTCATAAGGTAAAACTATTCTGTGCAACCCATTTTTTTCAAAAAAAGTATCATTTGTGGTTGTATTAATTTTCACTGAATTACAATGAGATGCTCTAAACTAAAATGAGAAGCAAGGAAAAGAGGACATAGTACAACAGAGAAATACAGATAACAGAAAACAACTCTTTTTAAGCCTACTAGGACTTCAATTTCTCTCTTGCCTCCATATTACTTTCTTGTGAGTATTCTGCTCAATTCAGCTTAAAAAATGGACCAGTCTGGGTTTACGCAGGTCCATAAAGGGTTCCAATCTGGCTCAGGATGTTTGCCTCTGTGCATACTGGCTAGTCTTTTAGAGGTCATTTTCTTCTAAAGAAAAAAAAATAGTTTAATTAAAGATTGAGGGAGGTTAGGAAAAAAAATTAAAAGTTAAGATGTCTGATTACTTATTTTCTATTACTTTCTGATATATAACTCAAGAACGAAATCCAGAATCTAAATGCATTTCCCTAGAGGTTTCACTGAAAATCAAATCAGTCCAGCCTTCAATGATGGACTTCTAAGAATAGGGAAATGGGTTCTAGACAGAGTAAATGAGATAGGTTCATGGGTTGTATAAGGGAACTAACTGAAACTTCACTGTCGACCCCTAACCCCTATCTTTTCCTGTTGCTGATTCTTCACCCTGAAGTTTTGTCCCTATTGTGACATGAATATATTAAGCCAGGATCATCCTTAAGCAGCTTACTCTGCAAACTGTTCACTCATTAATTAACCTTAGAGGGACCAGAACAGAGGAGGTCCTGGGAGCTCAGAGAAGCCAGAGAAAGGAATTCTGAGACTGAACAACAAAGAAAGTGTTAACACCCACACAGGCAAGATTCAGACCTGGCTCCACCCCATGGGGACCTGGCAGAGTGGTCACTCCCTGCACGTATTGCAGGCAGTACCCTGGCTTTGTACACAGGTGCAGAGGCCACTTTTAGAGACAAGCTCTACCTACTTTCTCTCTTTTCTGCCTTTCCTCTGAAGGCAGACAGGTCTCTACCCCTCTTTCTGCGTGCTCTCTCTCTCCTCTCTTCTTTCTTCTCTCTCTACCTTCTCTTCCCCTGCTCCCATCCCTTACCCCCCACCCCCAAAACCCTTCCCACATAAGTTTTGACTGCATGGCAATATTCATCCCTCACCTGTCATGGCTTTTGCCAAGGTTCCCCTTACTCGACGCACATCATAACATCATAACATCTCCCCTTATAATGTGGGTTCTGAGGATCTCACTCAGGTTGTCAGAATTGGTGGCAGGAGCCTTTATTTGCTGAGCCACCTTACTAGCACCATTATTGAACTTTTATTTTTGAGACATTATCTCATATAGCTGGGTTTGTTTCAAACCCATTGTGTAGCAAAGGGTGACCTTGAAAAGTGTTTTGTGTGTGTGGGGGCAAACCTGTGGAAGCATTCCAGCACTGAGCTACATCTTTAGCATCAGTTTAACTTTTAAGTGAGAAGAATATATTTTAAATTAACATATGTGGTAGTTTGAATGGGAAAACCCTTATAGGTTCATGTGTTTGCACACATGGTCTCTAGTCAGTGGTGGTGGTTTGCAAGATTGTGGAGCCTTGAAGAGGTGGGAGCTTTCCAGGAAGAATTAGTAAACAGGGAGGGCACTTTGGGTTTTGTAACTGGCCCCACTTCCTATTCACTTTCTGCTGCTTCTTCTTCTTCTATGGGGATGGAATGTGATCAGTCTGCTTCCTGCTCCTGGCCATATCATCCCTGCCTAGAAAACAGTAGAAGTGTAAGCCATGTGAAACCAATCCAAAGCTTGCTTTTGGTTGGGGTTTAGTTTGTTTGTGTGTGTGTATGTTTCTCTATGTAACAATCCTAGCTGTCCTGGAATAGCTCTGAAGACCACACTGACCTCTTACTAAGAGAGTTCCTGTGCCTCCTCCAGTTCTGGGATCAGGTGTGCACCACCACTGCCTGGCTTGTGGGGGTAATGTACTACAGCAATAGAAAAATAATTAATACACATGCACCTTATAGGAAACCAAAATCACAAAGTGCAAAGAATACAGTCACCTACCATCAAAGTTAATTCAGTTGGTCATGTACTTCTGATTCCTGTGTGTGAACACAGAGCACTCACTGCATTCTAGGTAATTGAAAATAATATGATATGTGTTATACTTTCCTATACAATCTGCATATTCACCAATTCAAAGTATTCAAGTTATGCTTTGATAGAAAAAATATAGTAGACCAGTATGAGTTCAACTTTGTGGTTCTCACATGTAATTGAGGTGATATGGGTTTCGATTTTCTGAGCTTGACTTATTTCATTTCTTCCAAGGTTAGTTGTATGTTATTGCTTATGACAGAAATTTTCTTCTTTATTTTTATTTTAAGACTAAATAGTATGTGTATATGTGCATATGTATACATTGTACTTTATCCACTCATCACATGTTATTTATCCACTTTGAACACCAATCTAAGCTTCTGTGACTAATGTTTTAGTGAACTAAGGAATGCAGTTGTTTCATTATCATGCTGACTGAAAGACCCTTGGATGGATATCCCATAGTGGGATTTTATGGGTCACCTGATAGTTCTTTCTAAATTTTATTTGGAGGATCTGTACAGTTCAACATAATTGTTCTACTGATTAACACTTCCAGCAGAGTAAAGAGTCTCTTTTTATCTATTTCATCAACACTTATCTTTCATCTTTGATAATAGCCATCCAAACAGGTGTGAACTGATGCCTCATTATAGCTTTAATTTCTCTTATGGCTAGAAACACTGGGAGTTTTGTTCATATACCTGATGGACGATCATTTGTCTTCTTTTGAGCAATATCTTGCCAGGTATGGTGGTGTGTCTCTTTAATCCCAGCACTCAGAAGACAGGCAGATCTTTGTGAGTTCTGAAACAGCCTGGCCACCATGGCAAATTCTAGGACAATCAGCGTTAGCACCAAGAAAACCGTATCTCAGCCTTGTTCTTAACAATCCCAAAAAATAAAAGAAACATCTGCTCAAATCCTTTTACCCATCTGTATTAACTAACATTTTGTTTCCTTAATATTGAATTGAGTTCCTTAAGCATTTTTCATATGAGCTTTCTAGATGATGTATTGTTTTGAAATATTTTGTTCTATAGATTGTATTTTCATGATGTGGATTTTTTTCCTTTGCATATGCACAAGAACCTTGGTTTGCTAGAAAATTGCATTTTTTGATTTTTTTTGTGAGATCCTGATGTATGGCACATTCCTCAGAACTGCAATATTCCTGCCAAATTGGAACATTTGCTGCAGGATGGAGCAATGCTCAGGAGCATTAGGTGATAGACAGGAGCAAATCGCTCACCTATCTGGGAAGAACAGCAGCATGGAAGTTCTTGAAGACTACTATCCACAATGTAAACTGGAGTAAACAGTTTCTAGGGGTGGAAAATGACCAGACAAGCTGGAAGAAAATGTTTGGGCTGTGGAGATGCTTCGCAAACTATAATATAGAGAGCTCCCAGGTTTGCTGTTTTGGGAGTCCTCACTCCACGTTGGGGTAAGCTTTCTGTTGTGATCCAGCTGATTTGGTTATCCATATTCCTTATATATAACCCTTCAAATATACTCCTGTTAGTAACCCAAATAAAAACCCATTGGTTCACCAAATCCCCCTTATTACTTAGGTTTGTTGTGGGTGTGCTGTGAGAGTAGATATGTGTGTTGCATCTCCTGAGAAAAAGTCTATCATACAACTAGTGCATATGTTTTCATGAATAATAATAACACCCTCTGAATTTAATTACTGATTTAATTTCTTTGTTCCTATTTTATTTCCAACTTGTTATGGTGTTAATTTAAAAGTCCCACGTTTAATATGTGTTAAGACCCCTTATTCTTTATCTGAAGATCTTAGTTCATCATTGAAAAATTCATGCTTTAGCTTACAAGTTGGAACAAAGAGATAATGATGCATCAATGCCACCATTAATCATTAGCAGATGCACCTTTGGTGACAGGGATTGATAAAGCATCTCCTGAAAAGGAGGAATTTAGCTTCTTACAATATGCCTTATAAAAATATCACATAGTTCCCAAAGAAAATACTCATTAGACCACAGCTCAATACCTAGAGGATCCATCTAGCAGTGTATTTCCCTGATGGCACAGAGTGAGTTGCCATCTTTACTGCAAAGGCTGACTGACTAGATCTTTAGATTATAATGAGCTGGAACATTCCATGTAGTAAGCTGAATTATCTTGAGCTATTTGTCCTACCAAACAATTGCCTTGGCCAGAGACTTATAGCTGTAGAGGGAAGCTTTTACCATCTTCAAGATGTGGAAACTCTTTGATTTGTACATTGGTGAGTGTCACCAGAATCACATAGTCCAGACAGCCTTCAGGCCACAAAGGAGTGTTGCTCTAGTCAGAGATCCTCAGCTGTCTCTGAATGGCTCATCCAGTTACCACTACCACAAGCGCTGGAGGAAAAAGTGGCCATGAGAAATAAAGTACAAAACAGTGTGTATGAAGGGCTAGAGACTTACCGATGCAAAGATTTTCAAGTGTACTGAGCACTTTCAATTGCTATATTAAAATGTCATTTCCAAAAGCAACTTACAGGAGAAAGGGGTTATTTTTGCAGTTCTCAAGGCTATAATCAATCCAACCGCTTGTAGAGAAGACACAACAGAAGTATGAAGCTAGCATAATAAGAAGTAGAAACATCAGATTTCTTATGATCACAGGAAAGGAATTGGGTGTAGGAGAACAAGGATGGATGGGGTATAGTTTTTCAAGGCTTTTCCCCAGTGACATACTTCTTCAGCAAAGTGCCACCTCCTAAAGTTTTCATGCCCTTCCTAAACAGTGCCCCTGTTTGGAGGCCATGTGTTCAAATACATGAGCTTATATGAAACATTTCTCTTCCAAGCTTCGACAGCAAAAGACAAAGAGAGAATTCATTGAAATATACTAAGGGAGCAAGAGCAAAACAGGATTTCCAGAGAGGGGACTTTGAACAGAAGTCCCAGCTTTATAAAGGGCCTTACCTGTGTTAAAGATTCTACAAAGGTTGACTAATTATAGAGCTGGAATATTCCATGTCCTGACAAAATTATATTGGGTTAGCCTCTTGAACAGCCATTCATTATCTGTCTCTGTGTTTAAACTAACAGCCTTGTGACTGTCAGGTGAAATCATTTTGCATGTACTAACAAACCAATAGCTTCTACCTACCCAAAGGCTAAAATTGCCTTCAGATAGCATCTGAAGCCTGGAGCAAGATTTCCCCCCTTTTCTGTAGCCCAGGTGCCTTATATTCCTATCAATAGATTTTAAAAGTACTCGCCTTATGCAGAAGTTGTTACCATGTTCGAACATACTCCTTGACAGCCTAAAATCCATGTTCCTTGAGTATAGTTACCTTATTCCTTAAAGAAAAATATCAAGCATGGTGAATGCATTTGTAATCTCAGTGTTGGGAATGAAGAAGTGTGGGATCCTTAGGGCTCCCTGGATAGCCAACCTAGCCTAATCATGTGCTCTAGGGTGATAAAAGACTGGGTTTCAAAACAGGTATATGGCATTCCTCAAGGTGTTCATGAGTTTGCCCCATGGCCCCCACACCCATATTTGTACACACATGTGCATGCATGCACACACAGATATCGAAAACATGCACACACAGGTACATGTCCTACAAGTAACAATACTTAAGTGCACTATTTTCAGAGAAAGAGGTCATAGTAGAATATTTACTGCTCTAGAGGAACAGTGGGACCACCAGAATGCAGTCAATAAATGAGGCAGACTAAAGTCCCATAAAATAGCCCCAACCTTTTCAGAGAAACAGACAATTTATATTCTGTGGGTTAAGAGTCACATGAGTAAAGTGTACAATACAAAGATAAACCGAATGTAAACCAAAGGTAAGCCACATGTGGCAAAACATAGTTTTCCGGGAGGCATATAAACAAACAAAAAAAAAACAACAACAACAAAAACCAATAGCCAGTTGTAATGAGTAATCTAAAGTAAACTCACCTGCATTGACGTACACCTGGGAGGGCAAGAAAGCATAATCTAAGAACAATTCTGTGTTTTGGAGAAACAAAGGTCACAAGACTCTTGTCTTGGGTTTCTGGAATTTTCTCATAAGCACTCAGAAATTTCTTTACCACAACTCCCATTTTGGACTGTGTTCCAACAGTAAAGGAAAAACTAAGTGAAGATAAACAAGTGGAAGGTACTGATTGGCCTCTCATGGCCTCTGACAATTGACCTGTAAGAACAGAGACTATTGACTGTCTCAGGGTTTCCTATTTCTGTGAAGAGACACCATGATCATGGCAACTTTTTTCTTTTAGAAGGAATGGAACAAACTGACTTTATTCACAGATATATGACTATGTTGGTAGTTTTGTTTGATGGGTTGGTATTTAGTTTTTGTTGTTTTGTCTTGTTTTGTTTGTTTTACTGTTTATGGATTATTTGTGGATTTCACATCATGCATCTTGATGGCACTCATCTCCCCATCCCTTGGAATTTTGCTCTCTGCCCTTGCAACCCCTTCTCCCACAAGATAAAACAATATAAAACTAAAAAAAAAGAAAAAAAATCTTCTTGTGGAAGCTGTAGTGCAACACAGTGAGTCACAATCACCAGAGAATACCCGCTGGTCTATACATCTTTATTTACAAGAGTTCGTTGCAATGAGTCATTGGTCTGGTTTGAGGCCTCTGGTTTCTGCTACATTATCAACATTGGGTCCTCACTGGGGCTCCTCTTGGATATCCTGCTGTCCTGTCGTGGAGATTCTGCAACTTTGGGACTACAGGACTAGCCCTTCACATGCTCCAACAGAAAGTTCACAAAGATGGGGTGGATGTTAGGATGGGCCTGGGTGGTTGATGAGTTAGTCAGTCTGCCAGCCTGCCTTATCATCAACACTGAGGTCAGCTCTCTAGCACTGACCAGGCCTAGCTCACCCTATGCAGTAAACAGCAAGGGAGGCAGGACAGTTCTTTTTTGCTGCGCTAGGGCTGGATCACCTATACCTAAGCCACCATGGCCAACTCTACTGTAACTCAGTCGAGGGTGCACGGGCCATTCAGCAGTGCTGAAGCTGGTGGTCACAGGACAGCTTTTCTTGCTCTCATGACCTCAGGGCCAGCTCTCCCACCTGCATAGGCTGGGTGGTGTGGGGATTGGAGTTTGGAGACAGTTTCTCCCTCATTCAAGCCACCATATGGTAGATGAAGAGCACGGTCAGATCTCTCATGCTCATCTCTCATCTCACTTCTTGGGCCCAGCTCCCCTGTATCTGGGCTGGGTGAGTTAGTTCTAAAGAGCTGCCCAGGCAAGGTACATGGCTGGTTCTCCAGAATGCTGTAGCTGGTAAGGGGGCAGGGTCAGTTCTGTTGCTTATCTCAGGTGGCTAGTGGGGAGGCCCAGGGTATTGTTCCCTCACCCTTGCCACCACACGGCAGATGAGGTGTCCTGGGCCGGATTCTCCCACTCACATAACTCGAGGGCAGTCTTACCTGCACCCCACCAGCAGGGTCAGCATGACTGTGCCACCCAGGTGAGGTGTAGGGCCTGCTCTCCCAAGCTGCGCAGTCGTTGAAAGCAGGGTCAGCTCTTCTCCTGTCTGCCTCAGGTGGTGGTGAGGTTGGAGCAGGATGATGGTGGTGGTGGTAGTGGTGGTGGTGGTGGTGGCATCTCTCACATCTCAAGCACACCACAGCATTTACAGGTGAGTAATGAGACTAGCTCTCCTATCTTCCCACCCAGGGCTGCTCACCTAGATTACCTACCAGTAAAGGTCAGCATTACTCTTTGTTTAGATGAGGTACAGTACCTGCTTTCACAGGGTGTTGTGGCTGCTGAGGTGCTAGGCCAACTCAAGGCCAGTTCTCCTACCTGCCACAGGTAGCAAGGGTGTGGTGGCGGAGGAGGCCCTCTTCTTCTTGCTCGCACCACATTATAGCAGATGTGGGCAGGAGTTGGATCTTCCATGCGCATATTTGTGGTGATATGTTATTTATGGTTTAATTAAAGCTTACCTGAGGATTCAGAAAGTGAAGTCAGCCATAATTCATAGAAGTCAGGCACACACCTTTAATCCCAGGACTCAGGATTGAGAGGTAGACAGATCCCTGAGTCCAAGACCGCTTACCCGTGATTTGCAGAGCTAATGCCTTTAATTCCAGGATTTGAGAGGTATAAAATGCAGAGGCATTCATTCGTCAGCGACACTGAGGATAAGAAAACACTGAAGTCTCAGGATTCTCTAGACATGATGAGGAGAGCACAGCAGTCTGAGTGAAATCGAGGAGCAGTGAAAGTGAGTCTGAGGATCACCGTTTGGTCTGAATTTGAAGCAGAGGTAGAGCTAGTGGCTGGATGCTTTGCTTCTCTGCTCTTCAGATGCTAAGTTTGAACCCCAATATCTGTCTCTTGGTCTTTTATTTTTGTGCTACACATATTCTCACTTGTGCCCCCATCAACATGCTCTGTTCCCCAGTGCTGCCCAGGCAAGGTGGAGGGGCCTGCTCTCCATAATGCTGCAGTTGGTGAGGGGCTGGGACAATTCTCCAGCCTGCCACAGGTAGCAAGGTTTGAGAGACCTGACATCTCTTATAAGGAAAGCCTTTAATTGAGTGGCTTACAGTTCAGAGGTTCAGTCCATTATAATCATGGTGGGACATGGCTATGGCATGCTGGCAGACAGTGCTGAGGGCTTAACTGAGAGTTCTATATCTTGAGCAGGCAACAGAAAGTGAAATACTCACAGGGTGTGGCTTGATCCACATCTCCAATTAGTACCACTCCCTTTGGGAGCCATTTCCTTCCAAACAACCACAGAGACTCTTTCCCAGGACTGAACCTTGAAAGAGATGCCATTCAAAGAAGTAAAGGCAGGGAGGTAATCTAAGGCTACCAAAGCCACTGGAGGATACTTAGAAAATTCAATAATGAACAGGGTCTTATTAGTTTCCTTTTGACACAAACTCATGTCCCCATTATTGGCTAATATTACACTATTACAACATACATTTATACTTTCTAATTAGTATTTTAGAAAACTTATTGATTTCTCTTTAACAAAGGAATAATGATTTTTAATGTGTGTGTGTGTGTGTGTGGTTTGTGTGCATGTGTTTAGATTAGGTCAAATGATTTGTTGATCCCTGCCTTATGCCTCATTTAAGGCAGAACATTTTTTTTGCCACTGTATATGCCAGGTAACTAATACTATCAGTTTCACAGGGAGTCTTTTTTTCTACCTCCCATCTCACCATGGGAGTGTTAGCATTAATTGATGCCTGTCTTATTTTCTGAGCTTTTATTTCAGTTCTGGGGATGGAACTCAGGTCCTCGTGCATGGCAGGCCATTTGTCCACTGAGCAATTTCCTCAGCCTTCAAAGGAGTCATCCTTTCTTTTTCTTTTATTCTTTGATGTCTATTTTATTTTATTCATTCATGTATAGTTATTATTTTAGTCATATTCTCCATAATTTCCTTTTCCTATTTCTACTAATGGACCTTTCTTTCTTCCCAGCAGGTCTCTCTACAAAGTAATAATCTTAAGACAGAGAAGACATTGTAAGTAGAGTTGTTGGACAGGAAATATAGGATCAAAGTGAAAAATTACAATATCACTCAAGAACAGAAACTACTCAGTGCCCATAAAAATTTATTATTTACTTCCCACTATTTATTATTAAAATAGATAATACATTATAATTAGAAACCAGTTTATGTTGGATTCTTCACTTCTGTTTAGCAATATAAGACTCTTTCCCCTTCTGTTCTATACTTTGATCTTCCGTTTAGAACTCTCTCAGTTCACAGTCCTCTCTATAACTCTGTCTATTATTTAACTCCCTTGGTAACTTCCTGCTTGAATGAGCAAACCAGATAATTTGTATTATTTCTAATTTTTTGTGATTATTCATAACATTTGATTTTCTTTATGCTTTGTAAACTTGGTGAGCTCAACTTTGGAATTTATATTCTACAAGATTCCTTTCTTTAGCCTATTATTTCTTTTCAGGGTCACCCTTATCATGGATCTATAGGGTTTAACTTTGCTCAATCAGGCGATCTATCATACTCACAGCTCCACATTTCCTTTTCAGAGATGCAAAGAAGTACCAGGTTCAGAGAGCAGTACACTTCTATCACCCCAATCATTCTGAAGGTTGACAATGAAGGGCATTTCATTTAGGTTAGCCCTAGGGTCTACCAACCATGACTTGCAGGTCAACTCCAACAATCTGCTGTCTGCTTTTCAAGGCCTATAAACTAAAAAGAGGTTTTGGTTCTTTTTCTGTTTTTAAATTATTGTTTTTAAGTTTTAATCGTGTGTGTGTGTGTGTGTGTGTGTGTGTTTGGGTATGTGAATGTGAGTAGTACCTTTGGATACCAAAAGAGAAGACAACATCTTATTTCCTGGAGCTGGAGTTAATCAGGAGGTGTAAGCTTCCCTATGTGGGTGCCAGTAACTGAACTCAGGTCATCTGCAAGAGTAGCATCTTCTGTAACTGCTGAGCTATCTCCTGGGTTTTTACATTTTCAAGTGGTTGGAACAAATGTGAAAATTCTGTGACACATGAAAATGACATGAAATAAAAATGTCAGCATCTATAAACAAAATTTCTTGGGGTACACTAATGCTTAGTTGTATACATAGAACTCTAATCCTGCAGAAGCAATGTTTAGTAGTTCAGCAGAGACCACATGGCTCACAAAGTCTAAAATGTTTACTATCTGGCCTTTGAAGAAATACTGAACTCGGTCATTTAATTGCAATCATCCCTGGTTTGAAAATGAGGATTCCATTCCTTAGATGACTGTTAAAATTCTCTGCTGGTATAAGAAGTCAGAGAAACTGAAAGATCAAGCAGAAAGGCTCTTATTCTTGCATACAATTGCAAATATTACAAAGGACTGAAAAACATTCTCTGTCCTTTGAGCATAATGTGTCATTCCCCAGCATGACCACCAGATAGTGACTCGAAGAGTGCTTCAATGGTATCAGCGTTCTAAGGATCACGCTTCATTAGTGTAATTTAAAAACTTTCCCAGCATTATACATGTCAAAATGAGCTAAATAATGCCACAAGCAGAGAAAGAGCCTTGGTGGAAAAACAGGCCGAGGCTAAAGTTTAGCTTTGGAGAAAGTGAAAGCTTCCCTGGTGTAAGCAATCTATGCACCGTCACAAAAATAAAACATACAAGAACATACTTACTTTGATAAGGCAGACACTAAACTGCAGTGTTAAAGACCTGTCTTTGGAAAATCATTTTGAGACTGCATTTTAAATGTCATTAATTTTAAAATTTTTGCATTTTTAAATTTTGGGTGTGGGCTGTCTGTGTATGATACAACATCTTATATGGAGGTCAGAGAATAACTTGGGAGGGAGAAGCTTGGTACTCTTCTTCCATTTATGTGGGTCCAATCCCCCTGGCCCAAAGACTCCATCCAACAAAAGCAGCAGCACTGCATTTGGCTCTGCTGTAGGTGCTGTAGTTTGGGTAGGATTTAAGCATGTTCTTCAAAGGGTCAGTGCTAGAAACTTGCTGAGCACAGTACCACCCACTCACAGTGCACTCATGTGCTTATTTCAAACTGAGTTTCTTCCTGTGAGAATGGTTTTCTTTAAAGGCAGGTTCATCTACCTCACTTCTTGTCTAATTTACCACCTAATCTGTTCTTCTCAGGTATGTTCCCCCCATCATGATGTCATCTGCAACATGCTTTCACTGGAACCATGACATACCCATGTCATACTCTAGATCAGTGGTTCTACATCCTTCCTAATGCTGGAACCCTTTAATACATAAATTTGTTTTCATTCATACTTCATAACTGTCATTTTGCTACTGTTATCAATTGTAGTACAAGTATCTGATATGCAGGATAACTGTATGCAACCCCAAAAGTGGTTACGGAGCACAGATTGAAAATTTTGCTCTAGGTCCTTAGAAGTGGTCTAAATATCTTTTCAACTGGGTGTATACTAGCATTCAACCTGAGGTATTTTTGTTATAAGCGACATGAAATAAACTAAGATAAAAGGCGTCTGAAGATCACAGATTTTAAAATGTTGATCTTAAGAATGTCTTGTGTCTGGAGCCTGAATGAAGGGCAACTGATTGATCAAATTACCAAGTACATGGAAATTGGGGCCTATTTCATGGGCAGCTGTTCTGATATGTGGGTAAGAGTGCATTAAGCCTTGTCTCAAATTCCAGGCATCAGGCAGAAGGTCAGAAAGGGCAGTCAAGGCTCCATACAAATGGAATGACCCTCAGGCAGAACTGTCTCCAGAAAGCTGTGGTTAGAATATAGTTTGGGGAAGTATTAGATGGAATGAGGGCTTCTGTTTTTGAGATGCCAAGTTCAAGAGCAACAGGAGCCATCCTAGACCCAAGATGCTAGACTTTATTTAGTAGAAGTTAAATAGATGACAGTGTGCTTAAAATAAATTTATATGCTAAATAAAGAAAAATGGATATAGAAAATCATGAAAAATAGTTTGTTAGATATTTTAGGGCTGTAGGTTGAAGATGGATGCCTCAACATTGCAGAGGAGACTTGGGGTGGCTGTCAGGCAGTCAGATGTTTCTGTCAATTTTGTAGTTTTTGGAAGTTGCTTTTTCTGCACTTCCTGTTTGCTCAAGTAATATTGTATTGTTCTTGGGTCTCTGATGGCCATTGAAGACTAGATGGTTAGAGTTTTATAGTTTTCCTTGTTAATAAATTCAGAAAGAAACTAACATAAGAGTTGTAAAGCTTATAAGGTTGAGAAACATAAAAGCTTAAGTTGTTTATCTAAAAAGATGTTTTCAGGTCTAAAATGACATTTTTATGGATGATAATACAGGTTATGATAAGAAATAGTTTAGGCATAAAATGAATGAAGGAATGAAATATGATAGATAATGGAATATTTTCCCTAAATTTAGCACAAATGCAAATGGACTGGATATTGTAAATGTAATTCTTATTTGATAATTTTTCTTATTATATATAATTTTGAATGCGTAGTAATATATTATTTATGATTTATTAAAGCTTGCCTGAGGATTTAGAATGCAAAGTCAGCCACAAGCAGTAGAAGCCAGGCACACACCTTTATCCCAGCAGCCAGGCACTAGGAAGTGGTGGTACACACCTTTAATCCTCGGACTCAGGAATACGGTAGAAGGATCTCTGTGAGTCCACGGTCACCCAGGTCTACACGAATGATCTAAAGAGGAAACAGCTCACAAAAAGATGATCTCAGCTCCTGGGATCACATGCTTTTAATCCAAGCATTAGGGAAGTATAACAGACAGGGGCCAAGTTCTCAGTATCAGGCATTCATTGTCCAGCCACATTGAGAATAGGAAGATTCCAGTCTCAGGTTTTTCGAGTCACACTGAGAGGCAGCAGGATCAGTCCATTCAGCTGAGGTAGTGGTAAGAGCTAGTGTCTTGCTGCTTTGCTGCCCTTCAGCTTGAAGCTTGAACCCCGACATCAGTCTCTGGGTCTTTTATTTGTCATGTTACAAGCTTTCCTTCAAGCTCAACCCCCTGACAATGGCACTGTGCTGTCCATATTCAGGGCAGGTCTTCGCTCTCAGGTAGCTTCCTCCTGTGCTAGTCATCTGTACATACACACTCCCGACATAGTCATACGTATGACTATACTAAAGGGGCTTTACTAATTCCTTAGGAATCTCTCAAATTCACAATCAAGATGAACCATGGCAGGAAGATTAGCCTCATAGACCAAGACACAGAGACATAACACTGCCTCTTGGAGGAAATTTGGGATTAAAACAAGATCACAATTGAAGGATATATTTGTCAAACTTGCTCCTTCATTGGCCTATCAACAGCCATATATCCGTTGGCCAACATTACCCAAGGATATGCAGAAGTTCCAGGTAAGTGGAAAATAGAGGCCCATGATACATTAGCCTGTTGCTTTGCACTATTGGTGATAGCATTTGATGACTGTTTTTAGGACAGTAATCTAAATTTGATTACTTTCTTGGGACAGCTACAACAAAATGCCATGTATCAGGTGGCTTTTGGTAAAGATCTTATCATGTCACTCTCTTCAAGTACAGAAGTCTGAAATCAAGGTGTCTGTAGAGCTGTACTTTACCCAATGTCTCTAGAGGAAGACCCTTCTGTGACTCTTTGTAGTTTCTTACAGTGTCTAGCAAACCTTGCTTTTATAGCTGGATCATTCTGATCTAAGCCTGTGATGTCATGTGGCCATTTTCACTCATCATCTCTCTTCTTTTCTCACCCCCCAAACATACCAGTCAGATTGGAGAAAGAGCCCATCCCACTCCATTGTCACTTCAGTTCTAATTCTTATATACTATTTCCAAATAAATTTCGATCCTGAGATCTGGAGCATAGAATGCCAAACATCTGTTGTAAGGAGGCAAAATCCAATGTACAATAATTCTTGGCTTTTCTAAACTACTTTGAGTTAAAGAAAGCTGTTCATTTTGACTGCATATAGTCTGTCTACATTTTCCTCTTCCATTATGAAGAGTGAGCACCTGAAGACACCCGATCAACCTAACACTGCACTTCCCTGCTTTACCCTTGATTACAGGTATAACTATAAGACTTCTTACTCATCACATAGGGAAAAATGGAGGTTTCTCATTTCACCTTGGATTGTCAAAGAAAGTAATATTAGAGGACAATAATATAGCTTAGTTAGTTGGTCAAGACACTTACTTACTGCCAAGCCTGATGACCTGAATCCCATGACCCACACAGTAGGAGAGAACTAACTCCTGCAATTTGTTCTCTGACTTACACACTCATGCCATTATGTGCATGCCCATGCATGCACACACACATACAAATAAATAAATAAATAAATAAATAAATAAATAAATACATGCAATTTAAAAAGAAATGATGCCATTTTTTTTTTTAAGAAAAAAAAAAGTCTGTAACCTGAGTAGATGCACGGGGGCTTAAGAGTGATAAGTATCCATGGAAAGCTGACTAAAAATATCCAAATTGATTTGTTGTTTGGGTACTAAACTTCTGTCCTCTGGTTTAATCATTGAATTTAAGTGCTTTACTTTTCACAGCAGTTAGCATTACCTTACTAAAGCATTCAGATGACACAATTGATTTTCTTAGTATTATAACCATAGGGAAGTTGGTGTTCTGCTAAATCTGCCTCAAATTTTAATGTTTTTAAGCTAATATTTGGGGAAAAAGCAAAAAAAAAAAAAAACAAAAAAAACAAAAAAAAAAAGAACATAGCTTCCAAACTTTGAATAGGTCATGGAAAATAATACAATACACTGTGTTTTCTCCAAAGTAAACTGTCCTTTAGTGCTCCAGATATTTTCATTATATCATCATATTTTTCTTTCCTTTTCTTGTTTGTTTTTTTTTTTCCTGAAAATTGCAAGGAGGTGTTGGGTCTCATGTATCCCAAGATAGCCTTCAATTTGCCAAAAAACCAATAATGACCATAGAACTTCTGATCCTCCTGCCTCTACCCTCTTGGCTTCTATGTATGACTAAGGGTCATATCCAGGATTTTATGCTTGTTAGCAAGCACTCACCAACCGAACTATGCATCCAGCTTAGCAACTTAAGTTTTTTGTTTCTTTTTTGTTTCACAATACAGTGTTTTGTCTGTGTTGCCTAGCTATTCTAATTTTCAAAACTGCAGTTTTTGTTGCTTAACTTTATATTGCTACTAATAATAGAATAACACATGGTCTTTATACTAAATACATAAGGGAGAAAGTTAAGGAGATGAAGGGACAGTGTGTAATTTATAAATCATTTTATTTTCATTCATTCATCATTTTTGGTATCATGTGCTCCCCATCCAGTGTCTAGATGCAAAACGAAAAGACAATTTAATTTTTCAGAAGCCAAATAACTTCATCACATGGCATTTTGTGAAACTCTATGGAGCAACCATCTTCTACAACTACTTCTAGCCATTTCAGGGGTGTCCAAGAATTACAGGATAAAATTTAAGAAGATGATGTCACTTCATGCTACACAGAAGTTTTAGATAGTGGAAGGTTTTTATAAAGGAATATTCTTATGGTTTTGACAGACTTACCAGGCATAGAGATTCTTTATGTGGATGCAGATTTGTCCCATAAAGAGTAGTTGTAAATGATTAAGGGAATGAATAGGGGTGTGACCACTGTGTGGGGTTTCTACTAGCATCTTCCATGGCAGAGATCAAGGATACTGCTCCAGAATTTCACAGTAGAAAACAGAAAAGTTAGTTCACTGATATAGCCTAAATGTTAACTATCTTGTACATACTCAAGTATTTCAACATACTGGTCTCCAGTTGGTACCTGGCACTATTTGGGGATGTTTTGGAACTCATAGTGATTGAGATCTAGTTGGTAAAGTGAATCTTTGGTGATGGACTGTGAAGTTTCTCTTCTGGTTGGCTTCCTGCCTGTATGCTTGTTGTCCACAGAATCTTAATAATGTGTGTGGTCCAAGTGTCCATTGCAGTTCAGCTCCCATACTGACCCACAGAGAGAACTAACAACTAAAATGGAAACTGCACCCCAAGTTACTTCTTGTCAGGTATTGGACAGAAGCAATGAGAAAGTAACTAATACATCTTCCCCCAAAAGAATCTCCCAGTTCCCAGAGCATAAGAAATCATGACCTAAAGTAACATGGGGAAAGAATCTGACTTAGGAACTCTGATGAAGTTTGCTCTGAGTCAAAGCTGAAATTTCAAACAGTAACTATGATAATTCTAAGAATATTAAGGACCAGTTTTGACTGAAATCTGTTGATGTTTCAGACACTGTAATAACTGCTTTCCACTGTTGGAATTCTTTACATCAGTGATGACATAGTGAAAAATGATGTTTTTCAGAATGTTTAGTTAATAGAACAATCTTACTTGCCATAATGTTTAACTGAAAAAGTCAACTATAAAACCTGAAGTATGACCTGATTCGTTTTCTTTTAGACAGAAATACTACATTAAATATATGTAGTGTCTCTGGTATTGAGGGTTCTCCTTTGTACCACTGAGGTAATGTGTACATTTCTACATTGAATGTGTAATTTGAATTACAAGAGTGACAAGGAGGAAAAGGAGGGGGAAACCAAAGTCTCTTGGGTTCTTACTGATCTACAAAAAATTAAATAGGAATATGCCTTTAATTGAACTATTCATGTCTGTTTACCTTGGTTTTTGTTCTAAGATGGTATGGTACAGATGTGGTAAGATAGATGATCCTCCATATCTGAGTAAACATAAGCAAAGCATGACTAGTTTGTTCACCTAACCAAATGTTCTTTGGAGACATGTCTTTCTTAATTTTATTTTGACTACTGTTTGGATTTTGTCTTGAGTTTATAAAAGATGTAAATAAACATGCTTCTAACCATGTCAAACATTCTTAAGTTTAATTGTATACATAAGAAAGAAAAATATTTTTAACAATTTTTAGTATTTGTAGTATTTTTTTTTTTAGTAACACATCCAAATTCTGATTGTTGGTGGTTTTCCATCTACCTTTTCCCAAAATTAAAGTTTGAGACATCTTCCAAGCTTAGTCATCCCTAGAACTTTGGATTCTGACCACAAAACAACTAAAAAATAATAATATGGAACAATAAAAAAAACTCACTAGTTTTAGCTTTTCTAATTAGGAATGCAGCAAGATAGAGTAGAATTCATGAATCTTCTTCATTTAGTTTATGACACAGTTCAAAAGATTTTGCAAATAAAAATTCAGGAGTAATATCTCTCTCAAAAGGCAAGAAACATCTTTTCCAAAGTGAAGCTGACAGGGATTTGGAAGCTATTACTAAATTTATATTGATTTAGCCAAATGGACATTCTGATTAGCAATGCTAAAAGTAAGAGTCTAATTTCTGTTTTCCTATCATTATTATTAAAACAGTTAAATACCTATTATGTGTGGTGGTAGGTGAGTATTGTTTCACAGTGTAATAATTTTTATTTATTGAAAAAGTTTTATACAATATATTCTGATCACAGTTCCTCTCCCCAATTCCTCCCAGATCTTACAACCCTCATCTACCTAAATCTGTATCCTTTCTTTATTTCTCCTTAGAAAGCAGATGTCTAAATCTAACACATCAGAATTTAAACACACACACACACACACACACACACACACACACAGATGCATATGCATACCCAATAAAAATCAAACCAGCAAAAACACAAAAGTAGAAACCATAATATACAAAAACAAATCTGTAAGACAAAAAATACCCAAACAAAATGATAGGAGACAAGTCTGTAGACACCATAGAGTTCATTTTGTTTTGGCCATGGCTACTCGGCCAAGCGGCCTACCCCTTCAGTTCCATTAGGATAATTTTGACCTTCAGCTGGTACTTTTGGAGAGGGATTAGGGCAACTTCTGGTTACCATAACTTGGAAATATTGGTTATTACTAGCATCATGGGCAGATGCCACAAACACTGACTTTGAAATGTATTTTCAGTAGATGCACATTTCATCTATACAGATCTTAATCCCAAATTAGGTTAGATGTTTTAAGGAATCAGTTACTGAAAATTAACTGTTACAGGCTCCAGGTCTATAAAATCTAGGAATTTCACACACAAACTCGCAACTTATGGATAATTTATAATTATAGAAGCCCATGTTTGGGTACTTTAAGTTATATAATCTGATGTAGAAATTTTCTTGGCTTTTTGGAGCAGCTAAGAGCCTATAAATTTGATTTTACTGGTCAGTTCACTATATAGTAGGTCTGACATACAAGGGGAGCAGAGGTTTCAGGGAGATTTTAATGTAGGAAGAGGGTCTGGTCTTTACTGTTTGCTTCTCATTCCTGATATTGTCATGACAATGGTATCATTTGCTAGCAATAGTGCAAATTTCCAGGTCTTTCTTTTCTTCAGATTTCCAGAACCAGGTATATTGTTCCTCTCAGAGCTACAAGCATAAGTCAACCAGTGCCCCCCCAGAGATCTGAGTCTCAGTTCCATACAGCTCTCTCGCCATTCCCTTAGGCCCTTGTCACCCAAAACACTCACTCTTATTCCCTCAGCTCTGTGGTCACTGCTTCAACTGACATCACCATGTCTTTTGAAATCTCAGTGGACCCCTCATATCTCTTTACAGTGGTTCTCAACCTGTGGGTCACAAGTCCTTTGAGGGATCACTTATCAGATATCCTGCATATCAGATGTGTACATTACATTGCTACTATTCATAATAGTAGCAAAATTAGTGAAGTAACAATGAAATAATTGCATGGTTGGGGTCACCACAACATAAAGAATTGTGTTAAAAATGGTTACATTAGAAAACTTGCTTTAGTACATTTATACTCCAACTAATTTGTTATATTAACTTATTTTGCTCAAATATACAGTGGTTTTTCCACGTTCCTGAATGGATAATGGCTATCAATATGGGCTGTTTTTAAATTAAAAGTTATGTATATGGATAGATGTTTTGCCTGAATGTATGTCTGTGTGCCACATGCATGTAGAGCCTGTGTAAGCTAAGAAGAGGGCATCAAACTGTCTGAGACTTGAGCTGTAGGTATTGGTAAGAACATTCTGTTCTCTTAACAACTGAGCCCACCTCTCGAGCCCCAACATAAGTATTTTTAATACAAGTTTAATCACCCAGTAATTATTTATGAAGTGAGCCAAAAATTATGAAGAAGCATGAAAAACATAATTTTAAATGAGGTGTTAGGCAAGCTCAGTAGAAGAACTTCCCTCTATCATATTATAGATAAAAGACTAGGTATACAACAAAGGAATACTGAATATTGGGGAGATGAGCACAAAGGAACACATACATAGAACAGATCTATCAAATCAGTGGCAGATTTCTCTTACAGCTTTAATATTGTTTCCTTGTTGCAGTTTGCAAACTTAGGGAATCATGTGTTGTGGAGCTTTTCTTCCCTGGTCATGTTTACCTGGGCTCTAGGAGTGCTTTTGTTTGGTGTTCATTTCCTTTCCTAGATATGATAAATTTTCTGTTACTTTAATTGAATACACTTTCTATGCCTTTATTTTTTTAATTTATCACTCTCTCTTTTTACTCCATGGATTCATAGAGTTAGTTTCTTAATCATATCCCAGAATTCCTCCAACCTGTAGTCCTGCTTGCTTATTTTTTTTCCTTTACTGATGCTTGAAGGTAGTTGTGGTGGTTTCTATTAGTTGTCAACTTCATGGAATCTAGAATCAACACGGAGACAAATTTATGAACTTGAATTTAGGTGAAGGATTTTCTGGGTTATGTTAATGGAGGTGGTAGACTCACATTAAATGTGATTATCACTAGTCTATGGGATATTGCTCCAGACTGAATAATCAAGAGAAAGGGGAGTGAGTAAAGACATTCATCATCCTCTGCTTCTTGACTAGAGATGCATTATGACAAGCATATTCCTGTTCCTGCCACCATGCCTTTTCTGCCACAACAGAGTGAGTCGATCCAACTAGAGTTAAAATTAATTCTTCATCTTTTTAAATTGCTTTCTGTCAGGAATGTTGTCAAAGTACCATTAAAAATAAAGCTAATTATGTAGTATTTTCTCAATTTTGGTCTTTGTCCACATTATTCCTTTTTCTTTTGCTTGTTCTAGTTAATTTATCATTCTTATAAAAACTACACTTTGGACATGGAGAGATGGCTCAAGGGTTAGGAGTATCTGTTACCTTGAAAAGACTATGGTTTTGGTTCACAGCACCCACATGGTGACTCATAAACACTTGAAATTCCAGTCCCAGAGGATCCAATGTTGTCTTCTAATATGTAGGCACATAAGAGAAAAATAAATATTAGTTGAAGTAATGTTTATCCTTATTGCATGATAGTGTATTTCAGTCAAGGAAGGCACAAGAGGTAAAGGATCATTCCAATTGGGGGTGTTCTGCACTGAAAAGGAGTATTCTGAGTGTACAGGGATGGGACAAACTATTGTAATAGGAACAACATGTATGAGAAGTGAGATATATGTGGGGAATGTTTGTACAAGAGATAGGCTATGATTAGGTTCAGACAACTTGTGGCATGCAAGGCACAGAATTCATATTGTAACTGAGAAAGCCATCATGTGTTTTGAAACAAAGAATATGACACAAATTAGCTTGAGCTTTTGAGAAATGGTTCCTGGACTACCAATGAGAAGGAGAAACAGTTCTAGCTATAGCTCTGTGAAACCCTAGGCAGGAGCCATTTCTATACAGATTGATAATGATAAAGCCAAGAAACAAAGCAGTGGCCATAGAGACAAAGAAAAAGATCTGGTAAGCAGTCCAGCATTAAGCAAGGCAAAGCAAAACAAAAGCTTGTCAGGGATCACCAAGAAACTGTGACAAGGAAGGAACGATGACACAATGAAAGATGGATTACAAAGTATAATTTCTGAATAAGAAATTAAAGAGTAGCCGTATCCACCTTTCCTTATTGTACATCCAGAGATATATCCACATTGCTTTACCCCTCTACTTTGTATATAGTAGGTGTTTAAGAAGTATTGTTGAATATGTTTGGGCTATTTCCTTCCATGGTGAGCTCTTCTCACCTCTGTGTTGAAAGGTTTCTTTTTTTTTTTTAAATCATCTTTGAGTTCAGGTAGGAAAGTGGTAGATGAGAGACAGCGAGCACATTCCTGCATGTGACATCTATGAGTCTGAAAACGAACATCAGGTGCATGGCTGCAAGATAGGGTGGATTGTGTTGAAAGGCACAGAATTCGCAACTGTAAACACTAGATAGCATCAGGTGAAATCTAGAAATATTGAACTTTAGATTTGTTAAACAAACAATGAATCTAAAATAGAGCACTGTGCAAAATTATAGAGAGGAGATAATCCCACTCCACTGGAGACTCAAAGCAGAAGAGTCTACCACTTGGACAAAACTTCGTTTAAGATAGGAGGTCTTGGATTCACACAGCAAGAAGATGCAAAGGAACCAACCCAAGATTCTTCACGGGCCCTGAGAAACTGCTTGTGACTAATATGCCAAGTTATTGAATTAATTGTACATGGTGGAAAGGAACAACATCCTCAGAAGAAGTGGAAGGTGCTTACATTTGGGAATTGTGGTCTAACTCCTTGGAGAAAGAGGTGAATTCAGTTCTGTGTGGAAATGTCTGTGTTAGAGGTATATACAGGGACAGAGCCTAGCATGGTCTGGAAAAGCAGGATCCCTCAGGGCATAATATACCTCACCCTGTGGCGCAGATTGTTTTTGGTTTGACTGTAGCCTTCCAGAGATCCCCAGAAGATCCTCAGACATTTGCTGGAAATTCAACTACTGCTGGATATTTCCTATACCCACATAGGATTGGCAGAGAGTCTCTGGTGGGAAGTGTATCCAAGTGGGCAATCCATGGTTTCAGCTGACAGGTCAAATTTGACCATACATGTCCTATACTTACTATATTGCTAGACCAGCATATGAAGAATACTAGCAGGAATTCAACCCAACAGCAGCCATGGTTGCTATCTCATCACAACGGAAAGGGCAGGGTGGGGCCCAGGCTCCAAACAGCCCTTTCTGGTCTGGCCTGTTTGGACTTCCCAGAGAAAAACTTCATACCCTCTGCTCTCTTTCAAATTCAACTGCAAATGACAAGGCTGGAGGTGGGGGCAGGGGAAGCAAAGTATTCCCATCTTCAACAAGGATGACCGCTTTTTTTTTCTTTGTTTGTCTTACTCTGTATTTGTTTTGTTTTTCTTCATTATCATTTCTCATATCTTTAACTCCCATGTATTTTTCTCTTTTCTGTTTCTATTTATTCTTTCTCTCTTTTATCACTCTTAATTATTTATACTTTAACTTGTAACTATTTACTTTAAATTGAAAATAGATTTTTTATATATTACATTCTGATCACAGTTCCCCTCATTTCCTCCCAAATCTTCTCTGCCTCCCCACACATCCAACTTTATGTTTTCTTTCTCCCTCTTTAGAAAACAAACAGGAAAAAACCAAAATAAAGCAAAACCCAAACCAAAATACAAAAAAAAAAAAAAAAACAGAAAACAAAAACCATGAGAGGTGCATGAGCACACACACAAACAAACAC